>NW_007033783.1:308977-352523 GCF_000164805.1 Carlito syrichta
GAGATGAGGTCTCGCCTGCTCAGGCAGGTCTCGAACCCGCGGGCTCAGGCAATCCACTCACCTCAGCCTCCCAAAGGCGCGGGATTACAGGCTGAGCCACCGAGCCCGGCGAAAAATAGTATTTTCAATAAATGATGCTGAGACAACTGAATGAGCAAAATAATATATTTGAAAACCTACTGCACATCATAGGCATAAATTAAATCAATATGAATAATAGATATAAATATAAAAGTAATAAATATAGACTTTTAGAAGAAAGAGAAGTAAACTTTGTTGTTACCTTGGTTTAGACAATGGCTTCTTAGATATGACACGATGAAAGTATAAGAAACATCATCAGCAAAAAATAGATCTTTTGTTATAACAAAACTGGAAAATTTGTGTGTCAAAGGACTATATTGAGAAGGTAAAAAGACAACTCATGGAATGGGGAAAAAATTATAAATTCATATGTGATAAGGAACTTTCATCTAGGATATGTAAGAAACATTTACAACTCAACAATATAAAGCCATGTAACCCAATTTTTAAAAAAGTAAAAAAATTGAATAGACATTTCACCAAAAGAGATATACATATCACCCATAATCACAGAATAAGATTCCCATTAGTTATTAGGGAAATGCAAACAAAAACCATAATGAGATATCACTTCACACAAAATAGGGTGACTACAATTTAGAAGACAATAACAAGTGTTCGTGAGGATATGAAGAAACTGGAACACCCAGATATTATTGATAGAAATGTAAAATGGTAAAGATACTTTTTGGCAGGTTCTCAAAAATGTTGACAGAGTTACAGTATGATCCAGCAATTCTACTGCTAAGTATACACTCAGAAATAAAAAACATTTCTACACAAAACTTATATACAATTATTCATAGAAGTATTAATAATAGTTAAAAAGGAAAACAAGCTAAATTCCCATTGACTATTGAATAGATAAACAAAATGTAGTATATCTGTACAATGTCATATTCTTCAGCAATAAAAAGAATAAAGTAGGGAAGAATAATCTTAGCAAGATGGCCAACTAGAAGCCCCTAGCACTTGTTTCCCCTAACAAAGACAGTCAAAGCAACAAATATACTACTATAATTGATGAAATAACTAAAGGAGAACAGAGTACAAAGGAATAGATGAACCTCTACAGAGCACAGAGATTCAGAATCCCTAAATAAAGAACAGAAGAAAATAAAACATCTCCACCACCCCATCCCCCAAGTCTGGATCAACTCTGAATCATGAAGAACTTATCCCCGTGAGGAAAAAGTAAGCAAGAGAACCCTAGCATCCCTCACCATCACTACAGTCATCTACAGTCTTCATCATCACATAAGTTATCTCATCACTTGGGAGCCCTCATCACTGGGGAATCCTGAAACCCTCAAAGATACTAAGCCCAGCTGAGGAAGCTTTCTGAAGACCACATGACTGCATTCCACTCATAGAAGGAACTAGTGCTGTGCCCTGCAGCCCCTGCCCTACTCCAACACCCACAGAAACACACACTATGCCATGCTGTTCCATGCTACTACTCCACTGAACAATCTTGGAATGACCACTGCTGAGTGGGTCATGCTTCAGTGACAATTCGCCATTGCAACCTTTCATTTCTAAAACTTTGTGATCATTGCACCTCCATTTCCTCCAAGCTAGTGGCCCACCTTCACTGAGCTTAGCTGCTGCTATACTCCGCCTCACACAGACAAGCTCCCACGGAGTCATTCCATATATCTCTTCCAGTCACTACTGTGCCTCACTCATCAGGGTCTGAGTTTCACTGGAAGCATCTCCCCTCCCAGTGAAACCATTTGTTGGCCACCTATCTATAGTCATCAAATCTCCTAGCATGTGAGCTGAAGTGGTACTTCAGCTCACACACACACAAAAAATCATGCCTTGGCTTCTCAGAGCAGTCATATCCCACATTCCTCAGTGCTACAACTGAAGTGATACCCTTCCTCCCAGGGAAACAGTGTCCCAGCCTGGTGAAAAGCCATATCTCCAAGGGCTGACCTTACACAGGACTTTGTTTCCCAGGGAAACAGATTATTGACTGAGCTGGAACACACAAAACTCTGGTCCAAATAATGCTACTACCATGCTTATTTTTTTAGCAATAAAGTACTTTTAAATTATGGTATGTACACTCTTTTTATAGACATAATGCTATTTCATACTTAATAAACTATAGTATAGTTTATTGCATAACTTTATATGCACTGAAAAAAAAGTGCATCTCACTTTATTGTGATACTTGCTTTCTTGCAGTGGTCTGGAACAGGACTTGCAATATCTCTGATGTGTGCCTGTACTTTTTAAACTCTTCTAAAAATAGAACTAGAGGGAATACTCCCAATACATCTTTCAGACCAGCATTACCTTGATATCTAAGTCAGATGGATGCCACAAGTAAAAAACAAAAAAAGGAAAGAAAAATAGAGTCAATATCTCTAATGAATATTAATGCAAAAATTTTCAATAAAATATCAGTCAATCAAAAAGGTTATACAACATTTTCAAGTCAGATTCATTCCTGGCAGTAAGACTGGTTTACATATACAAATAAATCAGTGTGATATATCACATTAATATATTATAAGACAAAAGCCTCATGATCATATAAGCTGATGTAGAAAAACTATTCAACAAAGTTCAACATCTTTTCTTGATAAAACTCTCAACAGCTTAGATATAGAAGAAATTTTTCTCAGTATACTAAAGGCTATTTGTGAAAAACCCACAGCGAACATCATAACCACCAAGAAGCTGAAAGCCTTTTGTCTAAGAATTGGTAAAAGGTAAAGATGCCCATTATTGCCACTTTATTCCACATAGTACTGGACATACTATTAAGAGCAATTGGACAAGAAAAAGAAAAGTTATTTATAAAGAAAGTAAGTAATTATCTCTAATTGCAAATGACATGATTCTATATGTAGAGACCCCAAAAACTCCACCAAAAAAGCCTGTTAGAACTAGTAAATAAATTCAGTAAAATAGAAGGATACAAAATTAACATAAAAACACTGTAGCAATTCTATACACAAATAATTATCTAGTCAAAAATAAAAAAGTATATTTATGATAGCATACAAAAAATAAAATACATAGGAATAAATTTAACCAATGAGGTGAAAGACCTGTACACTGAAAATTATAAAACATTGATAAAGAAGTTGAGGAGGAAACAACTTAATGAAAATATATTCCATGTTCATAAACCAGAATAATTAATATTGGTAAAATGTCCACACTATTCAAAACAATATATAGATTCAACAACACAATTCTTATCAGAATCCCAATGGCATTCTTTTCAGAAATCATAAAATTTATATGGAATAACAGTAGTCAATAAATAGCCAGAATAGTTAATGCAATCCTGAGTAAGAAAAATAAAGTTGGAGGTATCCCCTTTCTGATTTAAAATTGTATGAGTACAAAACTATTGTACTCAAAACAATATGGACACATAGACCAGTGTAACAGAATAGAAACCCCAGAAATAAATCCAAATACACATGGCCAAATAATTTTTGTCAAGGTCACCAAGAAGACACAATGAGAAAAAGGTAGTCTCTTGAATAAATGGCATAAGAAAAACTGGATTTCTACATGCAAAAGATGAAATTGGACCCTTATCCAAAAATCAACTCAAAATGGATAAAATAACTAAGTGTAAAACCTGAAACCATAAAACTCCTAGAAAAAAAAAAAAAAACACGGGGAAAATTTCCTGGACAATGTTCTTGGCAATGATTTCTTAGATATCACATCAAAAGCTCAGACTACAAAAGCAAAAATAAACAGAACTACATCAAACTAAAAAGTTTCTGTGCAACAAAGAAAATAATCAACACAATGAAAACAAATATTTGCAAGCTATATATATGGTAAAGATTAATATTCAAAATTTATAAGTAACTCAGACAACTCAATAACAAGCAAACATATAATCCTGTTAAATAATGGGAAAATAACTTGAATAGACATCTCTCTACAGATGACATAAAAATGGCCAACAACTATATGTAAATGTTCTCAACATCACTAATCATCAGGGAAATAAAAGTCAAAACCACTATGAGCTATCACCTCATATTCATTAGTAAAGCATTTATGAAAAACACAAGAGATAAAAATAATTGGCGGGAGTATGGAAAAAGGGGAAATCTTGTATACTGTTGGTGGGAATGTAGATTGATGCAGCCATTTTGGAAAACAGTATAGAGGTTCCTAAAAAAACTTAAAATGGAATTAACATATGACGCAGCAAACTCAATGGAGATGAATTACCACTTCCTAAAAATATCTGCACTCCCATGTTTATTACATTATTCACAATAGTCAAGGTACGGAAACAACCCAGGTATCCATCCACAAGAGAACAGATAAAGAGACTGTGTGTGTGTGTGTGTGTGTGTGTGTGTGTGTGAATATATATGAATATTATTCAGTCTTAAACAAAAAAGAGGATCTGCCATTTGCCCCAGTATAAATGGACCTGGCAGAGACTATGCTATGTGAAATCAGCCAGACATTGTAAGAAAAATAATGCATGATGACACTTGTATGTTGAACATGAAAAATAGAGTCTGATATAAAGATAGAGAATATAATAGTGTTTACCAGGGTTGGGGTAGGAAGGAAAAAATGAGGAGAAATTGGTTGAAGGATACAAACTAACACATATGAAGGATAAACAAGTTATAATGTACATGAAGACTGTAGTTAATAATAGTCGCTTTTCTCAATGAGTAGATTAGAGCTATTCTTGCCACCAGGGGCAAAAATGTGTATCTATGTGAGATTGTGGATATGTTAATTTGTTTTACTACAGTACCAATTTTACTGTATATATGACATGGTGTTATATATCTTAAATATATACAATAAAATCTATTTTTCTTTCTTTCTTTTTTTTTTTTTTTTGAGTCGGAGTCTCACTCTGTCGCCCAGACTGGAGTGCAGTGGCCGGGAGCGGCCACTCCCGGTCACTGCAGCCTCGACCTGCTGGGCTCCAGTGATCCTTCCGCCTCAGCCTTCCAAGCAGCCAGAACTACAGGCGTGCGCTACCACGCCCGGCTGATTTTTTGATTTATTGTAGAGATGAGGTCTCGCTGCCCAGACAGGCCTCGAACCCGCGGGCTCAGGCAATCCACTCACCTCTGCCTCCCAAAGGCGCGGGATTACAGGCTTAGCCACCGAGCCCAGCTATTTATTTATTTTTAGAGATAGAATCTCACTGTGTTGCCCAGGCTGGCCTCAAATTCCTAGACTCAAGCGATCCATCCTCCTTCCTTAGCCTTCCAACATGCTTGAATTACAGGTGTGGACTACCACACGTGGCCAAAATTTATGTTTTTAAAGAATGAAGTAGTATTAGATACTGCCACATGAATAAACCTGGAGAATATTAAGCAACGTGAAAGAAACTAATCACAAGACCCCAGATATTATATGATTCCATTTATATAAACAATTCACACCAGGAAAATCCATGGAGACAGAAGGAAGATTAATGGTCGCCAGGGTTGGGAGAGGATATGATTGGGAGTCACTGATAATGTGTAAAGGATGTCTATTTGGCTAAAATTCAATTGTGGTGATGATTACAAAACTCTGAACACATTAAAAGCCACCAAACTTCGATGGGCAACATGGTTGGTTCCATGTTTTTGCTATTGTAAATAGAGCTCCAACAAACATGCATGTGCAGGCATCTTTTTTGTAGCATGATCTGAGTTCCTCCAGGTATATTCTTAATAGGGGAATTGCTGGGTCATATGAAAGGTCAATTTCTAGTTCTTTCAGAAATCACCACACTGTCTTCCAGAAAGGTTGCACTAGTTTGCATTCCCACCAGCAGTGTAGAAGCATTCCTTTTTCTCCGCATTCTCGTCGGCATCTGTTGTTTGTTTTATTAATGATGGTCATTCTTACTAGGGTTAGGTGGTATCTCAATATGGTTTTGATTTGCATTTCTCTGATGATGAGTGAGGCTGAGAACACTTTCATGTGTCTGTTGGCTGCCCATATATCTTCTTTAGAGAAGTGTCTATTCGAGTCTTTTGCCCACTTTTTAATGGGACTGTTTGGTTTTTTCCTTTCGGCATGTTTGAGTTCCTTGTAGATCCTAGATGTTAGGCCTTTGTCAGATATACAGTTGGCAAATATTTTTCCTATGAATAATTATAATACTATAAGAAAAGTATTGGCAGTAGTGGGAAACTGTCAGGGGAGAGAGGTGGGATTGAGTTGAGGGAAACTGCTAGGTGAGGGAGGGGTATACCTCATCAACAAGGGTATCTGTATAATCACTGTTTGTATAACTAACCCTGAATTGTACCCCACATCTTCACAATAAAAAAACACCAAACTATATACTTTAAGTGGGTGAATCTTATAGTTTATGAAATATATCTCAATAAAGCTATAAAAAGGAAATTATTGCTGGTATTATTATACAATCTGTATCACTGGGCAATTCAAGTAAAGGTTAATAGTGATTGAAGTTATATTTATTAGACAAACTGACTCATCTTATAGAAAGACATTTTATTTATTTTATTTTTTTTTTTTTAGTTGGAGTCTCACTCTGTCGCCCAGACTGTAGTGCAGTGGCCGCTCCCGGCCACCACAGCCTCGACCTGCTGGGCTCTGGTGATCTTTCTGCCTCAGTCTTCCAAGTAGCCGGAATTATAGGCATGCGCTACCATGCCCGACTGATTTTTGACTTATTGTAGAGATGAGGTCTCGCTGCCCAGGCGGGTCTCAAACCCGCAGGCTCAGGCAATCCACTCACCTCAGCCTCCCAAAGGCACGGGATCACAGGCTGAGCTACCGAGCCCAGCTAGAAAGACATTTTAATCACAACATTTAATAATTAAATAATTAAATAGACACTTAAGATGTTCAGCAAGATGGTGACAGGACAAGTCGAACTGTGAAGATCTCCACATAGCTCCTAAAGGCAGTTCTACGTGCCCCCGCAGCCATTGCCTCCATAAAGGGTGGCTGCTATAGCTGGCCCCACACAACAAACTGCCACCACTACACTACGGCCTCCACAAGGGATTACTGCTGTGGTTGCTACCAGGTGCTGAGCAGCTGCCACTGCTGCTGCTCTTGGCTCCAGCCTGGGGAATTCTTGGCTCCCTCCTCCACCCCAAGCTGCCTGCAGCATACCAAACTTCAGTGCCCAGTTATCTCGCTGGTTCCCAGTGCCTAATTGTGGACATACACCATCATCCCCCACCATAGCAGATAAACTGGGACACCGGACAAGTAGAGAGAGAGGATCAGGGAAAGTCAAGATGAGTCCATGCCTGGTGAGGAGCCACCCATGGCAGCCATTTTCCAGGCAGAAATTTTCATTGACCCACTCATCTCCTCACAGCCTCCACCCTGTTGCCTAAGATAACCTCGCCAAACCAGGAGACAGAAGCACCTCCTCTATGCTGAATCAGACACAGACAACTCAGTTCTGTGTGAGGATCCATGAGGCAGCAAGCCAAGGAAACTGACCCAAGGTATGAGTAACCCTATCTGCCTGCAAAGAAAGCAGAGGAGAGGGGCTAGAGATCAGAGCTGAAGAGACTTCAGACATTCAGGAAAGACCTCAGAGTTAGTCTAGTTTCTTATAAAGATTTTTCATTTTATTGTTTTGACTATTTGTTTTGTTCACTTTTGTTTGCTTTTTGATTTAGACTACCTGTTTGTGTTGGAGAAGAATACATCAAAAGGCGTGATTTTATTGGACTGTCTTTGTGTGATTACCGAATGCTTTAGGGGATTTTGTTTGTTTGTTTGTTTTTTACTCTTTTCTGGCTTTGTGTCTCTTTTCATTCGTTAATTGGTATGTATTTAGTTAGTTTTCCCTCTTACTTTTCTCTCTCTCTAACTTCCTCTTACCCCTCTTCTTCCATTATTTTCCTTTTTCTTACCTCCTTTTGTTCCAGGGAGCATACCTAATCCTCCACTGCAAGGACAGATTGTAAGGCAGTGGGAAGTGGGTTCCAGGGTGCCCATACACCTGTCGGTGGATACTGAGATCTGCAGATAAATTCTGAATCACAGCTTCCCCCTAAATTAAACCTCAAAATTGCAAAAAGTACAGCCCCAGCCCACAGTCCAGCCTCAGAAGTGAACAAAGCCAGAGGACCCTCATAAGGAAGAACAGGAGATTGAACAAAAAGAAGTAAAGCAACTCCACATTCCCTGGAAAACAGAATTAAAGAAGGGAGGGAAAGGGGGAGAGAAAAATCTACACCAATGAGGAAAACCAAAAGAAGAATATGGGTCTCTCACAGACCCCTGGGAGGTCAGACACTGAGATAACAGACTTCAGAATGCAAACAATTAGGAGCCCCCAGAATGACTGGTCTCAAACTAAAAACCCAGATATCAAGACAATAATAGAGAGATTAAAAAGAACTGAGGAAAGACAAGAAGAAAATAGGAAGGAGTTGAAAACTGAGATAACAGTAGTAAAGAATACTGTGAATGAAATAACAAACTGATAAGCATGGAAAGCAGAATTAGTCAAGCAGAGGAAAGAATCTCAGAACTTCAGGACCAAAATATAGAATTAACCCAAACTGTCAAAACATAGAAAAGAAACTTAAAAGACCTTCAAGAGATGAGCGATTACTTCAAGAGATCAAACCTAATAGTAATTGGACTTCCTGAGGAGAAAGAGAGACAGGGACCACCCTGGAGAAAACATTCCATGAAATTATTCAAAAAAACATCACTCATCTCACCAGTGATGTGAAAATTCAAACACAAGAGATTCAGAGAACCCCTGCAAGACAAAAAATGAAAGACCAACTCGCAGATACATAATAATTTCCCTAAACAAAGTAAGTATAAAAGAAAAAATCCTAAAGGCAGCAAGAGAAAAAGATCAGACTACCTACCATGGAAGAACAATTAGAATAGCAGCAGATTTTACTATAGAAACCCTTCAGGCTAGGAGAGCTTGGAGCCCTATCTTCAAAGTTCTAAAATATAAACAATCTCAACCAAGAATAGCCTACCCAGCCAAGCTAAGCTTTATCAATGAGGGAGAATTAAAATCTTTCTCAGATATCCAATCCCTAAGAACATTGCCCCCAGATCACCTCTACAAGAAACACTTAAGAAAGTATTAAACACAGAAGAAAAGGAGAAAAGAACAACAATGTTCTTCACAAAAGTACAGGAAGAAGATTAAAAACACACATGAACCAACCCAAAAACCAAAAGAAAGACAATAAACAAACAGGAACAACAACAACTCTATAAAAACCTCATGATAGGTATCAACTCTCACATTTCAATAAATAGTCTGAATGCGAATGGACTAAATGCAACACTGAAAAGATATAGAATGGCAAAATGGATCAAATATCAACAATATATTACCTCCAAGAGACTCACCTCACTAGAAAGGACACACACGGGCTCAAAGTAAGAGGATAGGAAGAAAATTTCAGGTGAATGGAACAGAAAAGAAAGGAGGAGTTACAATCTTAATCTCAGACAAAATACCCTTTAAACTACCAAAAATTTAAAAAGATACAGAAGGCCACTGCATAATGATAAAAGGTTCAATCCGTCAGCAAGAAATATTCATCCTAAACATAAATGCAGCCAATATAGGAGCACCAACTTTCATAAAGCAGCTTTTAGGTAAACTCAAAAAAGATGTTGACTCTAACACTAACATAGCGGGACTTAAATACCACACTCACAACCCTAGACAGATCATCAGGACAAAAAATCAGCAACGAGATCTGGAAACTCAATGTGACTCTTGACCAAATAGACTTAATTGATACCTACAGAACACTCCACCCAAAGACCACAGAATATACATTCTACTCATCACCACATGGAATTTACTCTAAGATCAACCACATCCTTGGCCATAAATCAAGCATAAACAAATTTCAAAAGACTGAAAGTTTGCCATGGACCTTCTCGGACCACAGTGGAATAAAAATAAATATAAACACCAACAAGGTTTCCCCAAAACCCACAAAGACATGGACACTAAACAGCATGATGCTAAACAACTACTGGGTCAACACGGAAATCAAACCAGAGATTAAAAGATACCTGGAAACAAATGAAAATGAAGAAACATCTTACCAAAATCTCTGGGACACCATGAAAGCTGTAGTAAGAGGGGAATTCATATCTCTACAAATGCACATGAAGAAAATGGAAGGATCACAAATTAGGAACCTTACAAGACACCTAAGGAAGCTGGAAAAGAAAGACTACCAAAACCTTAACTTCAGCAGAAGAATCCGGATCACCAAAATAAAAGCCCAAATCCAGGACATAGAAGACAAAAAAAAATACAAAAAATCAATGAAACAAAAAAGCTGGTTCTTTGAAAGGATAAACAAGATCAATAGTCCCCTATCTAGACTGACCAAGAAAAAGAAAGAAAAATCACAAATAAACACAATCAGAAACACAAAAGATGAAGTCACATCTGACCCTGAAGAAATACAAAAGATCACTGGAGACTATTATGTACACTTGTATGGAAACAAACTTGAAAACCCAAAGGAAATGGAGGAATTTCTGACATCACACAACCTGCCTAGGATTAAACAAGAAGTAATCGAGACCATAAATAGATCAATAACAATCAAGGAAATTGACTATGTCAAAAGAAAACTACCTACAAAGAAAGCCCTGAACCAGTTGGCTTTCCAGCATAACTCTATGAGACATAAGGAGGAACTGATACCAATCCTACTGAGAGTATTCCAGGCAATTGAGAAAGATGGAACTCTCCCCAAATCATTTTATGAAGCGAACATCACATTGATACACAAGCCAGGTAAAGACCCAACAAAGACAGAGAACTACAGGCCAATATCTTTGATGAACATAGATGCAAAAATTCTCAACAAGATCCTAGCAAACTGAATTCAACAACACATCTCAAAAATCATCCATCATGACCAAGTAGACTTCATGCAAGGCTGGTTCAACATTTATAAGACCATAAATGTCATTTAATACATCAACAGGCGTCAAACAAAAACCACATGATTATGTCATTGATAAAATCCAGCACCCCTTCATGATAAAAACCCTTGAAATCTAGGCATACATGAACATACCTCAAAATAGTAAAAGACATCTACAAGAAACCCACAGCCAGCATACTCCCAAACAGAGAAAAATTGGAGCCATTTCCTCTGAAAACTGGAACAAGAGAAGGATGCCCACTCTCACCCCTCCTGTTCAATATAGTTTTGAAAGTCCTGGCTAGAGCACTCAGAAAGGAGAAGGCGATCAGGGGTATCCAAATAGGAAAAGAGGAAGTTATCTCTCTTTGCAGACAACATGATTGTATACCCTGAAATCCCGTGAGAATCTGTCAAAAACCTCCTTGCACTGATAAAGTACTTCAGCAAAGTCTCAGGGTATAAAATAAATGTGCAAAAGAAAATCACATCTCTTCACACCAATAATAGACAAATAGAAACCCAAATAAAAAGTACAATCCCATTCACAATAGCCACAAAAAAAGTGAAATACCTTGGCATCTTCCTAACCAGAGAGTTGAATGACCTTTACAATGAAAACTACAAAGCACTGCTCAAAGAAATCAAAGATAACACAAATAAGTGGAAAAATATCCCATGCTCATGCATTGGAAAAATCAACATTGTGAAGATGTCCATCTTACCTAAGGCAATCTACAGATTTAATGCAATACCCATCAAATTTCCAGCAACATTCTTCTCAGATCTAACAAAAACAATACAGGAATTCATATGGAAACACAAACGACCAAGAATAGCCAGAACAATCCTCACCAAAAAAAAAAAAAAAAAAAAGCAGGAGATATCATACTACCAGACTTTAAACTTTACTATAAAACTACAATAATCAAAACAGCTTGGTATTGGTACAAGAACAGTCATATAGACCAATGGAATAGAATTGGTATTCCAGCAGCAAAACCTCAATTTCTCAGCCAACTCATCTTCAACAAAGCCTCCACCACCACCACTGGAGAGAGGAGAGCCTATTCAGTAAATGGTGCTGGGAAAAAGGACTTACCACATGCAGAAGATTCAAACAAGACCTCTATCTATCCCTATACACACAAATTAACTCTAAATGGATCAGAAACCTAAATGTAAAACTTCAAACCATAAGAACCTTAGAAAATTCAGGACATACCCTTATGGAAGTTAGAACTGACATCCAATTCCTGAGCAAAACCCGAAATGCACAGGCCATAAGAGATAAGATAGACAAGTGGGACCTCATTAAACTGACAAGCTTCTGCAAAGACAAAGAAATCATCAAGAGAGTAGGGAGACAGCCCACAGACTAGGAAAAAATATTTGCCTGCTCCATGTCTAACAAAGGCCTAACATCAAGGATCTACAAGGAACTCAAACGTGCTGAAAAGAAAAAACAAACAACCCCATTACAATGTGGGCAAAAGATATGAATAGATACTTCTCAAAAGAAGACATACATGCAGCCAACAGATACATGAAAAAATGTTCAGCCTCACTAGTCATCAAGGAGATGCAAATTAAAACTACACTGAGATACCACCTAACTCCAGTCAGAATGGCTATCATCAATAACTCAAAAAATAACAGATGCTGGAGAGGATGTGGCGAAAAGGGAATACTTCTACACTGTTGGTGGGAGTGTAAACTAGTACAGCCTCTGTGGAAAACTGTGGCGATGCTTAAAAGTTCTAAAAATCGACCTTCCATATGATCCCACAATCCCCCTACTGGGAATATACCCTGAAGAACTCAAAACACTCTATAAAAAAGATGCCTGCATATGTATGTTTATCACAGCATTGTTCACAATAGCAAGATCATGGAACTAACTGTGCTGTCCATCAAAAGAGGACTGGATTTTTTAAATGTGGTACATATACACAATGGAATATTATGCAACCATAAAAAAGAACAAAATCATGCATTTTGCAGCAAGCTGGATGGAATTAGAGTTTATAATATTGAGTGATCTTTCACAGAAACAAAGGTCATCACATGGTCTCACTCATAAGTGGACCTTGAACAACTACTGTAATACTATAAGAAAAGGATTGGCAGTGGTGGGAAACTACAGGGGGTGGCAGGAAGGGGCAGGGAGGTGGGATTAACAGTAGTCAATATTTGTCTGGGGAAGGCGGGGGCACACCTCATCAACAAGGGTACCTGCACAATGAATATTTGTGTACCTAACCTTTAACCATGTCCCACAATTCTAAAATTAAAAAATATATAAAAAGAAATAGAAAACTAATTGCTAAAAATACAGCAATTAAAAATTAATATAAAATAATGCTCTCATAACAAGTATTTAAGGTATAATTATGACATCTGTTCATACTGCAAAGGCCAAAAATGCTTAGTTATAAACTGGTCATCTGAGAGTAAATGTATAAGTTCTCAGTAAATACTTCTATTTAAAAAGTGCATTGTTGTTAATAAGTTTATATAGTTTTTGTTTAATTATCAAAATACTTGTTAATTGCCAAGTAACATATTCAAAGCAGAAGACAGAGTAGAATAGCGAGAATATAAAAGTCATTTCTATCATTTGTTTCTGTGCCATATTTTAGTGCTTGGTAGACACCAAGCACACCCACATTCACTTCCCATTCAGATCTCATCAAATACACATAAGACTACGTACTGGTCACATTAAGTATATTTGCTATAAAACTTTGAATTCTAAAATAAACTTGGTTTTGATCCCTTTGGTAACAAATAACTCAATTTGCAATTGGCTATAATTTATCTGCAATGTTGTATGAAATGAGAAATATACCTACAAATTCTTTACATGTAATGAAACTTTTATGAAGACTAAATGCAACATGAAAGGAGACTGCTAGGTTTAGTAATCATTTAAACATTTATTCATTTTAATTTTAAGTTATTTCTATTTGTGACACCAATTTAAATATTTCATACACTTTAATAAACTGTGGCCTCTAGATAATCTATTTAGAGTGTATATTGGATATACCAGCTCAACTGTATATGTGACCCTATGCAAATCAATTAAATTCTCTTAGTTTCTATTTTATCATTTCTAAAATAAGACTAAGACTAAGTAGCATTTATATATGGTTGTTTTGAAGACTAGAAACTTCAATTCATGACACATAGAGGATATTAATTATATTTAAGCTAATAAATATATTGAATATTTTCAATGTGCCATTGTGCTTAGGAAAAAAGATGAAAATCATAAATGATTCCTTCCTTCCCTCAATGAGCAATAACAAATTATTTTACTATAATATGGTGAACAGCAGAAATATATGCAAAATTCATTGCTGTCATAGGATGAGTAATTAATCTCTATTTGGGAACAGGTAAAGCCAGACAGGAAAAGTTTCTGTCATAGCTGCCTTTTTAAAGAAGAGATGACATCGGAGAGGTCTATCATGACTGGATCCTGTGTGAGTGAGTCCTTCCCCCTCCTCAAAAGCACTAGTAGGATGTGTCTTCATGGAATTAACATGGTTAGAGGGATTCAGTGAACCCCAATTCAATATCCAGTTGTGCTGCTGATTCTCAAGTGACTGCAAAGTGATTCACAGTACAACCTGTGTATAGGAAGTTACTAGTGAGGGAAGTTGTATGTGTGTGGTGGGGGGAGAAGAGAGAGTTTATGGGAACTCTTGTACTTTTCACTCCATTTTTCTGTGAACCTAAAACTGCTCTAAAAAAATAAAATGTTTAAATTAATGAAAGAAGTGATTCAGGCTATAGATCCCTACACAACAAGTCATAACAAAAGAGACTAATATGAGGAGCTTTTTGTCCTGATCTGAATTCAAATTGGAAAGAAAATATTCTTCCTTCCTGCAATATTCAATCTTTCACATTTCTATCATTAAATATTTAATATTTGGTATGTACTAGATAATATAATAAACACTAACTGTAGTAACATGATAAATGAAACAAAATTCTCCAAAAAATTACACTTGGGGAAGAAAATTAACACCAATCTTAATCTCTTAATCACAATTTCTACATCAGAATGTTATGGAAATTGATGCCCACATCATAGGATTGCTGTGAGGGTTAAAAGACATGACAAGCCTAGAACTCCAAGCACACTGACACAAAGTAGAATTTCAGTAAGTTCTGATTCCCTTCTCCAGTCATTGCAGAATTTAGGCAACTGAAGAATCCTGAGATGGCATCAGTTCAGATCTACTAATTGTTTTTTAATGTTAAGTATAAGGAATAAGGACTAGTTATAAATCAATATACTTAAAAGAATGATTTTAATAAAAGCATACTAGAGTCTATTTCATTCTGAGTTTTAGATTTAATATGAGATAATACCATCTTATTAGCTTCCTAGTGCTGCCTTAACAGAGTACTAAAACTGGATGGCTTAAAACACATAAATTTATTCTCTCACAGTTCTGGAGACTAAAAGTCTGAAGTCAAATTGTTCCATAAACTCCCTCCAGGCTCCCTTGACATTCTAGAGGACAATCTGTTCCTTGCCTCATTCCTAGCTTTGAAAGGTTGCCGCTATCCTTGGTATTCCTTGGCTTATTGCTATATCAGTCCAGTTTCTGCATCTGTCTTCACATGCCATCTCCCTCCTATGTGTCTTTGTCAACCATCAGAATAGGGCCCACTATAATCCAATCTGGATTACATCCTAACATGATGACACCTGTGAAAATCTTATTCCAAATAAGGTCACATTTACAGTAACTGGGAGTTCGAATTTGAAAATGTTTCACTGTAGAACAAAATCTTACAAATTTTGCCATGTTAGAGCAAAGCCTAAAGTTTTGTTTGAAGAGTGTTCTGGTTCTACTTGATTAACTTGATCAACAGAAAAGATAGGAATATAATAATATGCATGTGTTATGGGTATAACTGTAATTCATGTATCATGGATGTAATAACTGTAATTCATGTATCATGGATGTAATAATATCATGCAGGTCTTATTTAATAATTTCTTACCTTTAACCGATAAAGATTTGTGTCTATTACACTAATATCAATGAAGATACATGACTTTACTGACTAATCCATTTTAAAATTATTCATTTAACTATGAATTCCAACTCCTTAGAAATGTTATCAGGAAAAGAATTTGACAGACAAAAATTGGGTACACATATTTTAACACTCCTCCCACTGAGAGGTGGATATTAATTCTCCTCCCCTTAAATCTGGGAGAGTTTCAGAGAGTTCCTCCCAACCAATACAATGTGATGGGTACGACAATGTGATACCTGAGATAAAGACAGAGAAATTCTTATGGCTTTTGCCTTGGTTTCCTGGAATGCACGCTCTAGCCAAAACCAGCCTCACATAAGTCCAACCAACTTGCGGTAAAGAACACATGAAAAAACCCTAAGAAAACATGCAGATGGGGAGGAACCCAGCTGAGTTCATCTTTCCAGTTGTTGCTGCCAACACCAGACATGTGAGTGAAACCATCTTGAGCCCTTCAGCCTGGTTGTTCCTGAAATACCCTAAGTGGCTCTAGTTTTTGCTATGAGAATCAGAAGACTTCATCAGAAAGAATTCTGCCTAAATTTCCAACCTATAAACTTTTAAAACATAATACATGGTTGTTGCTTTAAGCCACTACATTTTGGGGTAACTGTTGAATAGCCATTGATTGGGGCAACAGCAGCATCATTCAAAAATTCTATGAATCTAGCTTTCTGTGCCATACCATAGTAAAGACAAAACTGAGGGTGTTTTATATTTTATTTTATTTTAAGGTTGTGAGGCACAAGTAAGGGTTTACTACTTAAGTAAGTCATATGCAGGTGAAATTTAGACTTCAAACCGCCCTTCTCTTCCCCTGATAGTGGACCTAGTACCCAGTTTGGTCACACGCCCTTCCTCACTCCTTCCTTACCCTAGGAGTGTCCAACGTCTGCGGGTTCCACCCTTGTGCTGATGTGACCAGTGATCAGGATCAAATTACAAATGAGAACATGTGGTATTCAATTATTTGATTCTATAATAGTGCACTTAGAATGATGGTCTCCAGCTGTATCCAAGTTGCTATGAAGGCCACAGTTTTGTTCTTCGTTATGGCTACATAAAATTCTATTGTGTATTTGTACCACATTTTCTTTATCCAGTCCACTTTCCATGGGCATTTGAGTTAGCTCTATGTTTTCACTATTTTGAAGAGTGGTGCAATAAACATGTGTGTGCAGGGTTTTTTTTGGTAGAGTGATTTATGTTCCTCTGGGTATATTCCCAAAAGAGAGATGGCTGGATCATATGGAAGCCAAATTTTTAATTCTTTGAGAAATCACCAACCTTTCCACAAAGGTTGAACTAGCTTACATTTCTACCAACAGTCTAAAAGTGTTCTGTCTCCTTCACAGCTGCAGAGAATCTATTGTATTTTGAGTTTTTAATGATAGCCATCCTTACTGGTGTGTTAAGTGATATCTCATTGTAGTTTTGATTTGCATTTCTCTGGTGATTAGTGAGGCTGATCATTTTTTCATATATTTGTTAGTTACTTGACGTCTTCTTTGAAAAATCTTTGTTCATGCCCATTGTCCACTTTTTGAGAGGATTGTTTGTTTTTTTCTTGTCAATTTGAGTTTCTTGTAGATCCTGGATGTTGTCATATGCATAGCTTGCATAGCTTGCAAATATATTTTTACCATTCTGTGACTTACCTCTTTACTCTCTTGATGATTTCTTTACTGTGCGAAAACTTTTCAGCTTGATAAGATCCCACTTTTCAATATTAGCTTTTGTTGCATTTGCTTTTGAGGACTTGACCATAAATTCATCGCCTACTCCAATGTCCAGTAGGGTATTCTCTATATTTCTTCTAAGATTCTTGTAGTTTGGGGTTTAAATTTAAGTTCTTATTCCACTTTGAGTTAACTTTTGTATATTGTGATAGGTAGGGGTCCAGTTTCATTCTTCTGTATATGGTTAGCCAGTTTTCCCAGCACCATTGGCTAAATATGAATGCTTTTACCCAATGTTTTTGTCAGTTTTGTCAAAGATGAGTTGGTTAAAGTTCTGTGGTTTTATTTCCAGATTCTCTGTCCTGTTGCATTGCTGCATTGGTCTATTTGTCTATTCCTATACCAGTACCATGCAATCTTGGCTACTATGGTCTTATAATAAAGTTTAAGTTCTGGAAGTGTAATGCCTCCAGCTTTACTCCTTTTGCAAAGGATTGCTTTAGCTATTTGGGCTTTTTGCTTCCAAAAATTTCTGTCTTGTCTTTTCTAGGTCTGTGAAAAATTATGTTGGCAACTTGACAGGGGTTGCATTGAATCTGTAGATTGTCTTGGGTAGGATGGACAGCCTGATGATATTGATTCTTCCAATCCATGAGCAAAGGATTTTTTTCCATTTATTTGTGTCACACTTGATTTATCTGAGAAGTGTTTTGTAGCTCTCATTGTAAAGGTCTTTCACTTTTTTGGCTAGGTGAATGCCAAGGTATTTTAAACGTTTTGTGGCTATTGTGAATGGAATTGTGTTTTTTATTTGCTTCTCAACCTGCTTATTTTGCTGTATAGAAATGCAATTGTCTTTTGCATGTTGATTTTATATTCCATGGGCTTAATTTCCAGAATGCAATGCTGTTTCAACATACCAGAGTTTATAAATGAAACTCATTACATAAACAGATATAAGACTAAGAACTACATGATATCTCACTTCATGCTGAAAACACATTCAGTAAAATCCAAAATCTTTCTAACATTGAAGGAACATTCCTCAAAACAATGAGAGCTATCTAAGACAAATCTGCAGTCAACATCATGCTTAATGGGCAGAATCAAGAACAAGACAAAGATGTCCATTCTCACCCCTCCTATTCAACATAGTACTGGAAGTCCTATTCAAAGCAATCTGGCAGGAGAAATAAATAAGATATCTCCAAATAAGAAAAAAAGGAAATAAAAATTATCCCTCTTTACAGATGATATGATTCTATACTTTAAAAACCTTAGAGAGTCTATCAAAAAACCCCTTGCACTGATTAAACTGAGGAGGTTTGAGAATTAACTTTTCCCAAGAGAATTCTACAATATGTCAGAATCTGATGTTCCATGGAGCTGGAGAGGTAGGTTGCTACAAGTTTTTCAGTGGGACTCTAAATAATTAAAGAACAACTGAATCCAGGCTGGTATTTTAGAGGACCTGGATGCAATACATACAGTGCTAAGACTCCAAGTGAGGAGGAGACAAGTGGAGCAGTCTACCTGGTAACTTCTAACAGCCATATGAAATGGCAGCACAGTTACTTTCACACCACCTGAAAAAATGTTACCTGGCTACATATTCATACACCCCAACCCTCAACAATGAACCACTGGAGGTTGGGAACATATAGTCAAATCTGTGCCAATGCACACTGCCAATGCAATTAGAACTTTTACTTAAGTTGAAAAAATATATTCTAAGTATTTATGCACGTTTCATCTAGACTCTCATTTAAAATTAAACAAAAGGGAATCACCAAATATTCAAGGATATTAAACATCATTAAAAAGACACTAAGCTGCAGATTTTAAAAGGACACAAAATAATTTCAAAATAAATATAGCTTGTATCATAAACAAAGCTTTGAAAGAGTATTATATCCACAAATGAATATCTCTTTAAAAATTATTTTTAGATCTAAAAACAACATTACTAAAATTAAAAACTCTATGTGAGATGAATAACAATAGACTGAAGCAAAAAGATTACTCTGCTAGAATATCAAGCTAACTATAGTCTAGAATACTATTTCAAAAGGGAGATAAATATTAAAAGTGAAAATACATGAAATATGTTTTTTAATGGAGAGTAAAAATATACCAAATAGCAGTTCCAGAAGATGAAAATAGATATAATAATGAGAGGAAGAAGAATAATTGTATTTATTTTATCAAATTTTACCAATTAAATGAAATACATAAACAATTGGAAACCAAACCACCTATATTCACATGGTTTATGGTCCCATCAACATGATTTTACTATTTCAAAACACCCTTGCACAGGAAGATGGAATTTGCAAGTATCTTTATTATTTGTTTTAGGAACTTTCAGAAAATACATGAAAGATACCACTGGACAGAGAGCTCATCTCACACTTAATCACATCAAATTTCTGATTTTTTTCTGTGAGACTCACTTTGAAACCCTAATCTCAAGACCCAAGCCTTGTTCTGCTTACCAATCTCAAATTGCTATATTATTAACTTGACCCATTTCAAATCAAGCCCTGACACTTAAATATCTGCCTTAAACCAGAGTCCCAAGATTTCACATTTACCCCATCTCTGTCCCTCTGCTCTAAGATGGTATCTAACAACAAGCAATACATTTCATTTTATTAGCAGGCTATTTGGCAGTATTTCTGGGGAGCAAGAACTGTACGCATTGTGACATCTAACAGTGGTCTTCATTTTTCTTACTCTTCTACAATGTGCAAAAATTTTGAAAAACTATAATCCCAGCTTATTTTTTATTTGGTATTAAAGAGTTCCCTCATAAATGTAAATTGTTGTAAGTGATGTAATTTACACTATTGGGCAAATATTAGCAGTATAAATTAAAGTGTAAAATCATACTCCAGATTTATCCAATATATAAATGAATTCATTAAATACCAATAATTTGATACAAAATAACATATTTTAAATAACACATATTTTAATATTTGGAAATTTATTTTTTTGCACTAGCTTCATTCCACCTGCCCAATGCAATTTTATCCAAATGTAATATTTTTTCTTCTGCTTTAAATTATCAATACTCCTTTACAAATTGATCAGAACAATATAACTATCACAAAAATGTAAACATAAAAACTCACACAATTGTATTGGAAATTAGCCTCCTAATGGGGTATGAGGGTCATTTTACCAGTTAGGTATTATCTGTGGATAAAGATGGCTTAATTCTAATGAAATACTTGCCAGCATCAGTTCTATTCTTGTTTGGATATATGAGGAATGAGAAATTATGTTTTCATAAATAAGTAGGTGAAAGTAGGAGACATTTTGTTAGAGATGCCTTTCAAATTTGACACATTTTGATGAATGTGCCAGAACCACATAGTAATTTATAATTAAAAATTACTCTGTAAGGATCCATCCACTTCCATTAAGTTTAATTTCAATTTTGATAAAAGCAAAGAATTGGAAATAATCCCACTTGCAAAAAGCTTTGATCCAGTGTTTAGGTCATTTACGTTTGTTTCTGGAAAATAAATCACATAAGCCTTCACCAAGACTTAGTAAATAATTATTACTTCTACCTATTATTTTTTCTTTAGTGGCACTTTATTTAAACCAACACACCTGAAACTGTAGGACATCAAAATAGTATTAATTTTGCTATAAACATTAAAATATTTATCATGAAATGGTATATTTTATAATAACAAATACATTTTAATTAAAATCTTTTGTCTTCAGATTTAGCTCATTTTTAATTAAATATTTACCATTTAAACTGGTTGGCAAAACCAGGCTACATTGTTAAATCAACCAGTAAAATCTCACTTTATGTCTGAAAAAATACTCACACTTCACTTTTCAATTTTAATCTAATGTGTTATTTTAAAATGTTGGGTTAACAAGAAGCAGTCAGCTGGATAAGATAAATTACTAGAAGTCATACATCAAAAGTAAAATGTTATGATCTAATATCCATTTTCATCAGTAAAATAATATATCAATATGCTATTTACTGTTTATTGTATTATATCTCAATACTTGAGTAACTAATATTAAAAGTTATTTATGAGGTAAGGAATTTATTTGGATGACGTGTATTTATTTACATTTACACATATTCCTCAAAACTCTGGAGTTCAGATGTGGGAAATAAATAAGAAGCAAATAAAAGTTAATAATAATTACCAATTTTATTATACATTATGATTGTACTTTCCTGTTTTTAATAAAATAAAAAGGTGTAATATACCAGAAATTTGAGTCTAGTAGTTATACGTTTTATTTTGTTAAAAAGCATAAAATAAACATTTTATAGAAGAAAATTAACTGAAGTTTGTGATTAAGATAAAGTTTCTATTATATAATTTGTTAAATATCAGTTTGTCCTTCTTTGAATAATCCATACTGAGTCCAGAGGAAATAACACATGTTTTATCTTTGTGATTTATCCAATGTATTGTACTTTGATAATTTTTGTATGCCAGAAACCATTTTAGTTAGAAATTAGCATCACTTAATCTATTCTAATTGGGCCTTTTGTCACTGCTCTTATTTCCAGGTAATCACACATCCCAGACTTGAAGGTTTAGAAGGCCTGAAATGAATCACCTATGTTTACCTACTTGAAAATTTCACTTTTAGCTGTAATTTTTTTTTTGTCTCAGAGGATTTTTCTTTCTAGAAAAAATGCAATTTAAAAAAAAATTATGGGGTTGGTGGTAGAAATAAGGGTAAGAATGCAGAATTATTGAAAAGAAAATAGTCATTACATTCAAAACCCTACACAACGTATATATACATATCACTATGTATATATGAATTCCAACTATCTCAAAAGATTAAAATATCCAAATTGTAAGATCGCGTTTCATTTATAGAAAGTAATATGCACAAGGAAGGGAATGTGAGGAAACGCTCAGACTTTAGGATGCCTTGATTAATGATTAAACGTACTTCCCTTTTGGGTCCCAGAGATTTTTACACACAGGAGCAAAACACAGTAGCAAGTTTGGAGATTGACCAAAGCATACGTCCTAGTTTTGTAAAGAAGAAGTGCTAGAGTAAACCCAGGAATATCTCAGGCAGAGTGATTTTAGGAAAGAGAACATAACAATGTTGAAGTTCTAGAAATGCCCTGTGTATCTCCTGGAAATTCTCAGTTTGATGACCACTGAGGTACATCATGAATTTGGGGAATGGGAGAAAGCTAAGATTAGAGGGGAGAGAAGAAGAGGAGGGGAAGAAGCTATGGTTTAACTTGGCAAAGGCTAGAACATAGTAGAAAGCTACACCGGCAATAAACATATTCACAATAGCAGAAACATGGAACCAACCCTATTGCCCATCAAAAATGAACTGGATAAGGAAAATGTAGTATACTTACACGATGGAACATTCCACAGCCATAAAGAAGAACACAATTATGGCCTTTGCAGCAACTTGGATGCAGTTGGAGACCATCATTCTAAGTGAACTATTACAGAAACAGAGAACTGAATACCAAATGTTCTCACTCATAAGCAGATCCTGAACCCTAGTCACATTAGCACAAGGGTGGGATCAGCAGTTGCAGGGCACTGTTAGGGGAGGGTGGGCTGCACGAAGGAGGGCTGCATGAGGGAGAGACAATACAACGGGTACCGGCTCCACTACCAGGGGGAGTAAGGGCCAGCTGGAAGCCCAAACTTCTCCTGCATGCAGACTACTTTTGTAGCAAAAAAAAAAATCCTCACTTGCAACACACAACTCTAAAATAAATAAAAAGAAAATTTTTAAAAAAAGAAAGCTTCACATGTTGAATTGCATGACAAAGCTGTGACCAAAGCACTGCTGAAGTCAGCATGGCAGGCTTCTAAGAGGGCTTCAGTGACTCTTACCTCCTGGTATTCATGCCTTTGTATAATGTCATTCCTTTGTGCATGGGGCCCTGGTGACTGGCTTCGAGTAGTAAGACTGCAAAAAAAATGAGATTCAATTACAAAAGTACTTTGTGTTATTTCTCTCTCACTTTGCTTTGGGTGAAACAAGGTACCATGTTTCATGTAGGCTGATGAAGAGGCCCTCAAGCTAGAGAACTGAGATCACCAAAATCCAACAAGAGCATAAGACCAACCAACAGCCATGGGATGAGCTAGGAGTCCCCCAACTGAGAGGGCTACAGCCCCAGCCCTTACCTTGACTACCACCTTGTGAAAAACTGAGTCAGAGGGGAACCCAGTTAAGTTGTGCCTGGATTTCTGACCCCAGAAACTGAAATCATACATGCTGCTAGGTTTGGGAATAACTTAGTATGCAGTGATAAATAACCAGTACAGACAAGTTATCTGATATTCTGTTTTAAGTTGTTTAGGTGCTCAGTATTTACTACCTACTAAAATACAAAATACAGGTGTAGAGTTCTTACCTTAAAATAAATACCAGAAATTTCATCAGATATACAGTTATGTATACAAAATAAAATGTATTCAGAGAGCTGTACTCTATAATCAAACTTTCCAGTTTTCAGTTACCTTTTCTCATCTTCAGTCCATTCCTAGCTTATCTCCATCTCCACTTCTATTACCCCCACTGCAGACATGACACAAGGGCAAGCTTGGACACATACTGATACACATGCATGCACATTCATACACAGAAGAAACGTATGTCACTAACCAGATTTACTATTGCTGGAGGGCACAGTTTAACACACCTGAAAGGACTCACATTATAAATAAAACTTAGCAAAAAATAACCATTTTGTTATTGTTTTGCTTTTTGTAGCTACCTTGACTCATAGAAATTAATTAAAATAATTCATTCCTGCCACAATTTTGCATATTTTTGGTATCCGTGAAGTAAAATTACACATCTGTAGTATAAAGAATTTAGTTGGAGTTAAAATGACTACAGAGTAATAATGAAACTGATAAGAACGTCCCTTACAGCATATTTGGCTTCTGATTTTCACTCTTGATGGAATAGCATTTCCTATCCACAGCAGGAGTTCTCTTCTTATAAGGTTTCAGCAAAATGTCAGCACCTCCCACGGAGATAGATGTCAGCATTCTATTCTGAGCAGAGATACCAAAAGTGAATTATTTACTAAATTTGAATTATTTACTTAAGGTTTCAAAACATTGTGAGGTTAAAGTCATACCACATATATTGTTCAGTTAAGAATGGTTTTATTAGCCGGGCTCAGTGGCTCAGCCTTTGGGAGGCTTTGGCAGACTGAGGTGAGTGGATTGCCTGAGCCTGCAGGTTCGAGACGCACTCGGGCAACTTGGTGAGACCTCATCTCTACAATAAATCAAAAAATTAGCTGGGTATGTAGCGCGTGCCTGTAGTTCCAGCTATTTGGAAGGCAGAGGCGGAAGGATTGTCGGAGCCCAGCAGGTCGAGGCTGCGGTGGCCGGGAGCGGCCACTGCACGCCAGTCTGGGTGACAGAGTGAGACTCCAACAAAAATTAAAAAAAAAAAGAATGGTTTTATTTATTCATATATTTGAACCCCTTTTGGCAATGTCCTTGGGTTTCTAGGTCTAAAACTCATTCTTTGCACCTTGCTCCTTTTGATATTTTAGCAGCTTGTGTGAAGTCCACCACACCTTCTATACTGCATTTGATGCTATAAGATTGTTTTACATCCTAAAATATATTTTATGTCCATTTCAATAAGATGCTTCTATTATGGAAGATTTCTTCTCATGTACACTCTCAAAGTGTACACTATGCACAAACTAAACCACATGACTCACTCTCAGTCTATTTATTCACTTGGAATACACTTTATGGAGAAGAAGAATTTTTCCAACAAATAAAGAAGAGCCACAGATTTTGCTCTGAACTAAGAAATCCATTATACACTGGAGTGAATTTGACTCTGTTTAAATAGTCTCAATGCTTTGTAAAATTAAACTTGGCTGGTCGTTTGTTTTCCAGGGTGATCATTAAAGGACAAAGCAGATTGCTAGAGCTGCAGATTATTGGCAAGCCTTGGTTGTTTGCTTCTCTCTGGAAATGAGCAGCCAATGGAACGTCTGTGCTGATGACCGTGTTCCAGCAGCCCATCTCTCAACACTGTGTCTCTCTGGCCACTCAATCCTTTTTACCATCAATCCAGCCTCTTCCCTTCATGTCCATTGCAGCTGCCTTGCTTCAGACTCTCATCATTTGTTTTCTTTCTTTTAAATTTAAATACGTGTTTTGTAATTTTGAAACAATTTCAAACTTACAGGAAAATAGTCAAAACTCCCATAATCTTAACCAGAATCCCCAACAGTTAACCTTATATAATCACCTCATTAGCTTTCCCTTCCATCAACATATATGCACAGAATATTTACACACATATATGTTAGTCTTTTTCAGAAACTTTTGAGAGCAAGTTGCAAACTTGTCTCATTATTCCTAGATACTTCAAACACTTTAGTGCATATTTTTCCCAAACTAAAACAAACTAATACATAACTACCAGGTGCTGTACATTAATATAACACCACCATCAACTTCTAAGATCCCATTCCAAACTTGCCTAGTGTCCCACAGTGGTAGATCAAAGATAATCACAATTTTGAGCTGAAACTATGGTATCTTATAAATACAAGGCATGGAGTCCTGAGCTTCCATATAAGCAGTCTGATTTCCTAAGACCACTATACTGGAGAGATCACATGTAAACACTCCCTTGGATACTCCCAGCTGAACCTAGCCTTCCCACAATCCCTGCCAAGTTTCCAGTAATGTGATTAAAGCCATACTGGTCCCTCCATATCTGCTGGCCTTCCAATAGTAAATACCACAATGGACAGAAGAATTGTTTGTTTAAGTCTTGCTCAAATTCCTGACCTAAAGTATCATGAGACACAATACAATGGGTATTACTTTGTGTCACTAAGTATAGCGTCTCATTTTACCCAGAAATAGATCATCAAAACACCTTACAATGTCTCATTTTTTTTTCTTTTCAGTCAAATTATCCTAGATATATGTATTCCATTGAGTTGTCATATATTATAGACTCCCTTCATCTGGAACAATTCCTTGGTCTTTTTTCTATCTATCATGTTCTTGGTACTTTTGAAGACAACAGGCAGTAGAGTCTGTAGAATGGTCTTTCTCTTGGGTCCATTTAGTGAGTCCTCATGAATACACTCAGGTAATTAGTGGGAAGGTGTCCCAAGATTACTGTAATATCCTGTTCCTAATCAAACTCTACCCACAAACCTTAGCATCTGTGAACAATTCCTAAATAAATCAGATTCCTCTGATAGCAGTCAGATGGTAATGATCTATTTCCAACATTTATTAGTTGCCACTGTACTGTAAGGAAGAGCTTTCCCCTTTCTGCCATTTACTTATTAACTTATATAAGCATGCATGCATAGATTTTATCTTATTAAATAAGTGATCCCCCATTTCTGTCACTATTTTGATATTCAAGTCACTTCTATTTATCTAAAGGGAATCCCTTCAAATGGGTTCTCTTATTCTTTTGGGGCATCTTAATTATTTTTTGAGCACTTCCTTACTTTTTTTTTTTGCACAAGTTGTTTAAGGCATCTCTTGGACTTTCCCTGCCCCATCCTCAAATCAGTCATTTCTCTTTTAGTAAATATTTTAGGCTTTGTGGACCATAAAGTCTCTTTCACAACTACTCAATTCTGCTGTTACAACAATAAAGCAGCCAAAGGCAACAAATAAATGAATAAATATGGCTGTGTTCCAATAAAACTTTATTTATAAAAACAGACAGTAGGCTGACCCCTAGACTAAAAAAACAGGAAATTCTTAACCATAAAGAATATTAGAAAGAGAATTACCAAGACTCATAATACCTCAAGGTCTATAATCTAAAACAGAAAGAGCCGGGCTCGGTAGCTCAGCCTGTAATCCCGCGCCTTTGGGAGGCTGAGGTGAGAGGATTGCCTGAGCCTGAGGGTTCGAGACCCGCCTGGGCAGCAAGACCTCATCTCTACAATAAATCAAAAAATCAGCTGGGCATGGTAGTGCACACCTGTAATTCCAGCTACTCAGAAGGCTGAGGCGGAAGGATTGCCGGAGCCCAGCGGGTCTAGGCTGCGGTAGCCGGAAGCGGCCACTACACTCCAATCTGGGTGACAGAGTGAGACTCCAACTCAAAAATAAAAAATAAATAAATAAATAAATAAAACAGAAAGAAGTATAGGAATAGCATGATTTTTTTTTTTTTTAAGTGCAAGGGCAGCCTCAAGGCAAACATGAGACTACTTGACTTTCTGAAAATGCCAATAAGAGAAAATGCCATTAGGCAGTTAATTTGTGGGATATTGTATAGAGATAGAAACTAGGCAGAAATAGTTTTTCAGAAACATGTGACTCCTAGTTAACAATCATTTGGAATTTTGAAGTCATAATTTTTGTTTCTAGATGTATATATCCACATAGAATTATTTTTATTGTTAAACATACTTTAATATCTAAGAAATCTACTTAAACTGTTCTCACATAAACTATATGTTACAGTAATTAATCTTAAATACTAGAATACATCAAAAGCACCTGAAATGCTTATTAAATATGTTGATACCATAGCTCTATCCCCAAAGATACTGATTCACTATGTCTTGGGTGGGGCACCCTACGTTATTCTCATCAGGATGTTCCTAGAAGCGTAAATGAGGAATTGTCAATTAAAGCAATGATTACATGTATGACATGGGTTGTACCAAACAGCAAAATGTCTTTGGGAAGCAGAGGGTAGGTTCCCTAACCACCATGGATAGTCAAAAACCAGGTCTACTACTTAAAAAGAAGACTGATTACCCTCTATGGAATATGGTTTTAGAGAGAGCCTTTTCTGAGAAATTCTGTGATTAGGAATTAGAAATGAAGAAGCTAATCCCATGCAGGCTAACAGTAATCCAGGGTCCTGATAATTTGAAAATCAAATCTACTCACCTGCTAAATCTTCCACTGTGTTAGTTTTCTATTGCAGCTATAACAAATTACCAAAATTTAGTGGCTTAAAACACGACACAATGTATTATCTTACAGTTCTTGAGGTTAGAAGTCTGCAATGGGTCTTACTAGGTGTTGAGAGGGCAGTGTTCCTTCTGGGGGCTTGAAGAGAAAAATCAGTTTCCTTAGGACCTGGACACTTGGAGAAGAAAGTATGTCCATCATCCCACCTGCCACACCTACAGATAAACTCTTTTCAACCATAAGAAAATGGTGAATCAGAAAAAAGAAAAAGAAAAAAGGATTTATAAGAAAATGAGACTAGGCTTCTGTGAATACTAAGGCTATTGAGGGTGGCATCATCTAAAGCAGTACTTGTACAGATGACATGTGAGTTGCAGCCTGGTGACACTCAACAGTGAGAAAAACCAGATGAAAGAAACAAACATATTACGTACAGTTGCAAAGGATATTTAGGCCATCACAGAGCAAAAGAGGAAGATCTGTGACCAGAGAAAAAGGAGACCACAGAGAGTTGGGTTTGTGTATTCTCCAAGACACAGATGTTGATGTCCTAACCCACTGTGTTTGTAGTTGGGCTCTCTAAAGAAGAAATGAAAGTTAAATGAGGTTGTAAGTGTAGGTTCTTGATTCTATAGGATTGGTGTCCTTCTAAGACAACAACCAGAGAAGTCTTGTGTATGCACACACTCTCTCTTTCTGTGCAAAGTCACACATGCACTGAGGAAGGGCTATGTGAGGACATAGAAGCTGGCATCTACAAGCCAGGAAAAGAACCCCCACCAGGAACCAAATGCTCTGGAATCTGGATCTTGGACTTCCAACATTTGGAATTAACAAAAATAATGAGAAAATAAACTGTTGTTGTTTAAGCTACCCGGTGTGAAATCTTTTGTTATTAGCCTGAGCAGACTAATATAGAAGGAGAAGGGACAAAGAGGTAAAAAACTATACCCCACGTCTAAAATAAAATAAAATTCAAAAGAACTAAAGGCTATTTGAGTCAGGCAAGGCAGTAGATTCACATGGGTCTCTTACAGATCTGAAATTTGACAAAAGAATTTCTATGATTAAGCTACTCAGTCAAACTTTAATACCTGGTCAATGAGTCAAATTTTACTTTTTTTATATATACATTTTTAGAGATATCACTATGGAAACTTTTTTGTATTAACAGTTTAATACTTTTCTGTCTTTTGTAGTGAAATGCACTTGGAAAAATAAGTTATTTATGAATATTTTTGTTTTTAGTCTTATATATTCCTAATATATAGTATGTAAATGTGAATAAATCATATCAATCAGCATATTTGTATGCACTACTTTTACAGGTAACTTAATTGGGATGCATTTATTCAATGTGATCAAACTTATTTGAATTTGCAAGTTAAGAATTGAAGTCTCTCTCAAAATTAAAAATTTCACTTGTCATCATTGGGTAGGTTCACTTATATGCATGAGTGAATTTTTTTTGCTTGTATAAATTTGTTTTCAAAACTAAGTTTTTAATATTCAAAATACCTCTCACAATAATGAAGTCCTCGAGTCATAGCTGCAGAATTGAAAAATAGCTTCAAATATTGTATTTTCCAATTTTTTATATATTACTGAGGAAGTAGCATTCATAAAAGAGATTAAAAGTGAATTTTATAGCCCAATAACCACAATTTTGTTTACTTTTACTCTTCCCTATATACTTTTGTTTTATCCTAGAAAGTATGGCAGTCATACACACAGCACTAGGACCCCTTGGAAGTAAATAGAAAGTTCCTTAGATAGGGTTTAGGGAAAATGGGCTAACTGGAACCTGTGTGAACTTGAACCAATACCACCTTAAAGTTGCTGGTGAAACAATAAGCTGAGTTTAAGCTGGTCAGACCTGCATAAAAGATAGCACATAAAAACCAAGTCTAGACTTCTGGCAAGATGGCGATGGGCCAGGTCAAACTGTGAGAGTCTCTGCAAAAGCCAGTGTCTAGCCGGGCTCAGTGGCTCATCCTATAATCCCACGCCTTTGGGAGGCTGAGGTAAGTGGATTGCCTGAACCCTCGGGTTCGAGACCCGCCTGGGCTGCGAGACCTCATCTCTACAATAAATCAACAATCAGCCAGGCGTGGTAGCACCTGCCTGTAATTCCGGCTACTCGGAAGGCTGAGGCAGAAGGATCGCCGGAGCCCAGCAGGCGAGGCTGCGGTGGCCAGGAGTGGCCACTGCACTCCAGTCTGGGTGACCGAGTGAGACTCCAACTCAAAAAAAAAAAAAGCCAGTGTCCATAAAGACTCTCTGCGTGAGTAGGCATGTGCCAGTGAGTGATGGAAGTCCCTCTGAGGGGAGACTTAGATTCATGCACCCGAGGCTCTACTATGGAGGTGACTGCAATCCCTCACCACCCTGAGATTGGAGTCGCTGGCAAGCAGCATAGTTTGCTGTTCTCAGGACTCTCCTGAGAAGAACTTGCCAAATTCAGCAGATTCTCATCGCCTGGCACCTGGCCCACACCATCACTTGTGACAACAAAGTGGCTGGAGCCTCCATCCGATCTGTGGATAGAGAAGATTGGGAAGAGTTGGAGAGGAGTCCCACCCCCAGTGGGGAAATGCTGACTGACCACAGGCATTTTCTCTGTCCAGGTGGAGGCCTATATTGCCCTGCCCAGCTCAACCCAGTCTCCAACTTGGGACCTAAGGTAATCTTACCAAACAGAAGACCTTCCCCCATACTGGATCAGGTACAGACATGTCAGATCTGAGTGGGAGACTTGACAGGCAGCAAGTCGGGTGAGTCCAGATCTGATCCACCCTCCTCCAACAGCAGGCTTGGGCATCTGACCCAAACTGAGAGCAACCCTATCAGCCTACACTGAGAGCAAAGGGGAGAGGCTGGAGATCAGAGCTGAAATGAAAGTGGACTTAAAGAAACAATCTCAGAGTGAGGGGTTTTTGGGGGGAGTTTTTTTGGGGGGGTGTTTGTTTTACTCATTTTTGTTTGTTTTTGGTTTTTGTTTTAGTTTTTTTTTCTTTCAGTTTTTATAAGGCTTTCATATTTTCTTTGTTTCTGTTATTTTATCACTGTTTTTAAGAGATTTTCTATCTGTGTATTGGTATTTTTGAGAGAGAGTACATCATTGGGGGGAGGGTCTGTCAGTTCGTGTGTTGGTATGATTTTATGTAGGTTTTAGTTTAGTATTTTTTTTACTATTTTCTATCTTTGTTTGTGTCTCTTTCATTTGTTAGTGGGTACGTCTGTCTGTTTTCCCTCTTACTCCTCTCTCTCCACCTTCCTCTCACTCTCTCCTTTTTCCATTCTTTTCCTTTTTATTGTCTCATTTTGCTTTCAGGGAACAAGCCTATACCCTCACTGCATAAACAAATTGTAAGTCAGTGGGGAGTGGGTTCCAGAGGTCCCACACACCTGTCAGTGGATACTGGGATCTGCAGATAGATTCTGAGTCACAGCTCTCCCCTATATTAAAGCTCAAAACTGCACAAACTACAGCCTTCCACCACAGTTCACTTAAGAATTGAACAAAGCCAGAGGATCCACATAAGGAAGAATAGGAAATGGAGCAAGCAGAAGTAAAGGCTGCCCCCTCAACCATGAATAACAGAATTAAAGAAGAGGGGGGGAAAGAAGGGAAGAAAATCTACACAAATGAAGAAAAACCAAAAGAAGAATATGGGTCTCACACAGACCCCTGGGAGGTCAAACACTGAGAATACAGACTTCAGAATGCAAACAATAAAGAGCCCCCAGAATGACTGGTCTCAGACCACAAACCCAGATATCAAGACATCAACAGAGAGAATAAATAGAATAGAGGAAACAATGAAGGAGTTGACAGCAATAAAGAATACAGTGAATGAAGTAAATAACAAACAGGTAAACATGGAAAGCAGAATTAGCCAAGCAGAAGAAAGAATCTCAGAGCTTGAGGACCAAAATATGGAACTAACCCAAACTAAAAACATATAAAAACAGCTTGAAAAGACAGAACAAAACCTTCAAGAGATGAGCAATTATTTTAAGAGGCTGAACCTAAGATTAATTTGACTTCCCAAGGCAGAAAGAGACACAGAGATCACCCTGGAACAAACATTCCATGAAATTATCTAAGAAAACTTCCCTCATCTCATCAGTGATGCAACCATTCAAACACAAGAGATCCAGAGAACACTTGCAAGGTGACAAATGAGTAGACAAACTCCTAGACACATAGAATTCGCCAACACAAAGTAGGTATCAAAGAAAAAATCCTAAAGGCAGCAAGATAAAAATGGTAGACTACCCACAGGGGAATACCAATTAGAATAGACTTATCCACAGAAACACTTCAGGGGGAAAAGCTTGGAGCCAAATCTTCAAAGTTCTCAAAGATGAACAATTTCAACCAAAAATTATCTACCCAGTTAAGTTAAGCTTCATCTGTGATGGAAAATTAAAATCTTTCCCAGACATTCAACCCATAAGAGCTTAAACTGCCTCCAGACCAGCTCTACTTAAGAAAGTATTAAACACAGAAAAAAGGAAAAAAAAGAACAATGCCCTTCACAAGAATACAGGAAAAAGATTGAAAACACACATGAATCAACCCAAAAAGAAAAAAAAAGAAAATAAACAAACAGCAACAACAACAAAAAAAACTCTATAAGAACTTCATGACAGGGATAAACTCTCACAGTACAGTAATTTGCCTGAATGTGAATGGACTAAATGCACCACTGAAAAGACATAGAAAATGGCAGAATGGATAAAAAGATTATGAGGCATCAATATATTGTCTCCAAGAAACTCATCTCACCAGCAAGGATACTCACAGACTCTAAGTAAGAGGATGGGAAACAAAAATCAGGTGAACAAAACACAAAAGAAAGCAGGAGTTGCAATCTTAATATCAGACAAAATACCCTTTAAACAGTCAAAAATTTAAAAATATACAGTAAGTCACTACATAATGATAAAAGGTTCAATTCATCGACAAGAAATATCCATCCTAAACATATATACACCCAACAGGAATACCAACTTTCATAAAGAAACTTCTAGGTAAACTTAAAAAGATATTGACTATAACACTATCATAGCTGGGGACTTAAATATACCACTCATGACCCTAGACAGATAATCGAGATTAAAAAAAAATCAATAAAGAGATCCAGAACCTCCAGGTGATGCTTGACCAAATGGACTTGATTGATATCTACAGAATACTCCTCCCAACAAATATGGAATATATATTCTACTCATCACCACATGGAATGTACTCTAAGGTAGACCACATCTTTGGCCATAAATCACATATAAACAAATTTCACAAGGTTGAAATTCTGCCATGCACCTTCTAAGACCACAGTGGAATAAAAATAAATATCAACACCAGCAAAGCTCCCCAAAAACCCACAAAGACATGGACACTAAACAGCATGATGCTGAGCAACTCCTGGATCAACATGGAAATCAAAACAGAGATTAAAAGATACCTGGAAACAAATAAAAATGAAGAAACATCTTAACAAAACTCTGGGATGCCATGAAATCAGTACTTAGAGGGGAATTCATATATATATATAAATGCATATGAAGAAAATAGAAAGACCACAAGTTAACAGCCTAACAAACCACCTAAGGGAACTGGAAAAGCAAGACCACCAAAACCCTAACTTCAGCAGAAGAATACAGATCACCAAAATAAAAGCCTAAATTAGGGACATAGAAGACAAAAAAACATAATACAAAAAAATCAATGAAACAAAAAGCTGGTTCTTTGAAAGAATAAACAAGATTGATGATCCCCTAGCTAGACTGACCAAGAAAAAGATAGAAAAAACCCAAATAAACACAATCAGAAATGCAAAATGTCAAGTCACAACTGACTCCAAAGAAATACAAAAGATCATCAGACTACTATGTAAACTTATATGGAAACAAACTTGAAAACCTAAAGATAATGGAGAACTTTCTGACATCATACAGCCTCCCCAAGTTGAAACAAGAAGAAATCAAGACCCTAAACAGACCAACAACAATCCAGGATATTGACTATGTCATAAGAAAATTACCTACCAAAAAAAAAAGCCCTGGACCAGATGACATTCCAATAGAATTCTACAAAACATACAAGGAGGAACTGATACCAATCCTAAAACTATTCCAGGCAACCAAGAAAGATGGAACTCTTCCCAAATAATTTTACAAAGCTAACATAATATTGGTACCCAAACCAGGGAAAGATCCCACAAATAAAGAGAACTAAAGGCCAATATCTTTCATGAACATTGTTGCTAAAATACTCAAAAAGATCCTAGCAAATCAGATTCAACAACACATCTCAAGAATCATCCACCACAACCAAGTAAGCTTCATCCCCAGGATGCAAGCTTGGTTCAACATTCGTAAGATCATAAATGTAATTAAATAATCAACATATGTAAAAACAAAAACCACCTGATTATATCATTAGACATGGAAAAAGCTTTTGATAAAATCCAGCACCCCTTCTTGATAAAAACCCTCAAACATACCTCAAAATAGTGAGAGCCATCTATAAGAAACCCACAGTCAGCATATGGCTAAACAAACAGTAATTGGAATCATTCCCCCTGAATACCAGAACAAGACAAGAATGCCCAATCTCACCCCTTCTTTTGACATAGTTTTGGAAGTCTTAACTAGAGCAACAAGAGAAGGAGATCAACAGTATCCAAATAGGAAAAGAGGAAGTCAAGTTATCCCTCTTTGTAAACAACATGATTCTATACCTTGAAAACCCAAGAGAATCTGTCAACAATCTCCTTGCACTGATAAAGGACTTTGGCAAAGTCTCAGGGTATGAAATCAATGTGCAAAGACAGTCACATTTCTATACACCACCAACAAACAAACAGAAACCCAAATAAAAAGCACAATCTCATTCACAATAGCTAGAAAAAAATTAAATACCTTGACATCTTCCTAACCAGAGATGTGAAAGAACTTTACAATGAAAAAACCGAAACCCTGCTCAAGGAAATCAAAGAAGACAAAAACAAATGAAAAGATATTCCATGCTGATGGATTGGAAGAATCAACATGGTTAAGATGTCTCCTAACCAAGGCAATCTACAGATTTAACGCAATATCCATTAAACTGCTAGCAGTATTTTTCTCAGAATATCTATCCTGTTCCATTGGTCTAGATGCCCGTTCTTGTACCAATACCAGACTGTTTTGATAATTGTAGCTTTATAATAGAGTTTAAAGTCTGGGAGTGTGATAACTCCTGTTTTTTGTTTTTGGGTTTTTTTTTTCCTGAAGATTGTTTTGGCGATGTGTGGTCATTTATATTTCTATATGAATTCCTGAATTGTGCCCTACAATTTTAAAATTAAAAAATTAAAAATTAAAAAAAACGAGAATTTTTTAGATGTGCAGATTGGGAAATATTTATATTTGATATTTATGTTCATATATTTTATATTTAAATAATTCATAATTAAAAGAAAATATTTTAAATTTACAAAAACCACAAAATATAATTACTTTAAAGATAAACCAGGTTCAAAGCAAAAACAAAACCAAAAAGACAAAACAAATCACGCTGTGGTCACTCTTTTATTAAATCTTTTTTTTTTTTTTTTTTTATAAAGATATGGGACACAAGTCGGGATTAGATACATAAGTAATCTATGTGCTGGTGAAGTTTGGGTCTCCAACTGATCCTCACTTCCCCTGGTTTACGACCAGGTACCCTTTGTGTTGATCTTTAAAATATTTTTGTTAGGTTAATTTGACCTCCAGTAATATTTTTTGAGTTAGAACAAAATTGTTCAGGAAAAGAGAATAAGAGTAGTCCCATGGAAGCCTAAATAATGCAGATGTAATTAAGTTGAGTGAGAAAGACCTATTTCACAAAAAAAGTGTAACTATTAAAGCATGGACCTTAATAGAATCAGACAGAAAAGAAACCAATCCAGTTTTTGAGAGAGCTGCATGGCCAAAGCAACACCAACCTGAACTAAAACCTGACTGTGACTGAGGTGTTAAATAACTTGTCAAGTTCATGAGAAAGTGAGAATTTGTCAGGAAGATCATACAATTCTAAATGATCCTAATAACAGCCCAAATACATGAAACAAAGATAGACAGAACTAAGAAGAGACAAAGAAACATTTACAAATGTAGTGGGAAAGTTAATTAACCGTCTTTTGGCAACTGAATGAACAAGTAAGCACAAAATCAGACTTATTAGAAGAGATCTGAATAGTACTACCAGTCTACTTGACCTAACTGACAGTTAAAAACACTACCAGACGGGCTCGTGGCTCAGCCTGTAATCCCGTGCCTTTGGGAGGCTGAGGTGAGTGGTTTGCTTGAGCCCGTGGGTTTCAGACTCGCCTGGGCAGCGAGACCTCATCTCTACAATAAATCAAAAAATCAGCCGGGCGTGGTAGCGCATGCCTGTAATTCCAGCTACTTGGAAGGCTGAGGCGGAAGGATCGCGGAGCCCAGCAGGTGGAGGCTGCGGTGTCTGGGAGCGGCCACTGCACCCCAGTCTGGGCGACAGAGTGAGACTCCAACTCAAAAAAAACAAACAAACAAACAAACAAAAACACACTACCAACAATAGCATAATATCTTTTCTTTTTAATACATATTCACCAAGATGAAACATATGCCAGACAAAAAAATAGCAAAAAATTTCAAGACATTGAAACCTTATAGAGAAAATTTTCACCAATGAAATTAAATGAAAAATGAAAACTTTAAATTTGTAGAAAATCTCAGAATAATTTAAAATAAAATACGCTTCTAATCAGTCCATCTGTCAAAGCAGAAATCAGCATGGATATTACTATGTAAAATCATTTAAAATTTTATGATAGCAAAAAAATCAAAATTTTTTTAGGTGCAAGTAATCAGTGCTTATAGGGAAACTTGTAACTTTTAGTTCTTTGATTGGAAAATAAGTAAAATAATAAGTATTTAAAATAACTTATGTGTTCACTTTGGAAGCTAGGAAAAACCACTTCCACACAATGTTAAAAAATAAATAACAATCATAAATCAGTAAAATAGAAATCAGATAAACAATAGAGATTATTTGTAAAGTAAAATTTGATTGTTGGAGAATGTTAATCAAATTGATAAATCTGCAAAAGCACTAATCAAAGAAAACAGAGAGACAACACAAATAAACAATATCAGGAGGAAAAGACAGAATATTGCGACACATTCTACAGATAATTAAAAGAGTAAGGGAATAAAATGAACAATTTTATGCCAACAAGTTAGAAAAGTTTGATAAAATAGACATATTATTAAACTTATTATACAATTTATTAAAACATACAACTTATGCAACTTATTAAACTTATACAATTTATTAAAACTTATACAACTTATCAAAACACATTGCTAAAGATAGAGAACATTGAAATATCCTCAAATTTACCAAACAATTACATTTTATTAAACAGACTCTTCCTACATAGAAAACTTCAATCCAGATGGCTTCATCAGTGAATTTTATCAGATATTTAAGGAAGAAATATACCAATCTTTCATAAACTATTTCAAAAACTGAAGGAGTGAAATCACTTTCAACTCATTTATTGAGGCCAAGATATTTCCAAAACTCTTGATAAAGACAATATCAAGACAAAGATTAGAATGGAAGAATTAAAACCTTCAATTTTCTAAGGGATCCCCAAAAATTCTAGAATTAATTTATTTAAAAATTGTATATTATTCTTATATGTTTAAACTTAAGTCACCTTCAAAGTGCTCTACGTTAAATACAATACACCTATCTAAATGTTTTTTCCACTGCTCAAAACAGTTTTTGAGCTTGTCAATTTTGATGCCTGCTAGTGCTTCTGTCATTTTGTATTTCACTTCTTCAGCATCAGCAAAGCCTTTCCCTTTGAGGACTTTTTTCATCCAGGGAAACAAACAAAAATCTCTTAGGGTAAAATTGGGTAAATAGTATGACAGGCACAGGGATCGGGCCTTTGGTCAAACACTGTTGAACACAGCACAATTTAGGGGCAATTCTAAATCATCCATCATGATATGGACATACACATTGAAAGACTCTCCCAAAAAATTAATTGAAGCTGAACACAGCCTCTCTCAACAATGCTAACTGATAAACTGATGCTGATGAATTCCTAGAATACTTACCCAGCAAGGGAAGCCTATACTACAGGGTCCCACCCTACAAAACATAATTCTAGTTGTTTGGGGGTCCTCCCTCATAAATAGACATTATCTGTGTAGATTATCTATACAGCACATCACAAGTCATCCAAAAATACTATTAGAATTAGGAAGTCAAATTATCAAACCCATAGAATAGAAGGCTAATATAAAAAAACTATAATTCTGTTTTTTGTGCACTGTACCTAGTAAGTGGAAATCATAAACATAGTACAACTTCCAATAAGATAAAAAGATGTAAAATATGTAGATTAAACAAAATATATGCAAGACCTCTAAACAGAAGACTACTAAGCATTGCTGAAAGAAATGAAAGAGATATACTAAATGTATAGACTAGAAAACTCAATTTCATCAAGAAGTCCAATTCAGTTGAAGAATCACAGTGATATTAATCAAAATCCCAGAAGATCCTTAGCCAGGTGTGGAAGCTCTGCCTGTAATCTCAGCATTGGGAGACTGAGGTGGGAGGAATGCTTGAGCCCAGGAGTTTGAGACCTTGTCTCTATAAAAAGAAAAAAGAAAGAAAGAAATTTAGCTGTATGTGGTGGTGCATGCCTGAATTAGTTGATTGCTTATATGGACTGTGGATCTCTTGCAAAAACTTTGCCAAGTTCCAAGATCTCTAGTCAAAAGATTTGGAATCACCATTTTGGATATTCTATAGTTTTGTTTAGACTGATAATTTTTTTTGGATCTAGGCTGATTTTTTTGCCATCTCTTTTGTTTGTTTGTTTGTTTGTTTGTTTGTTTGTTTGTTTGTTTGTTTTGAGTTGATGCCTCACTCTGTCTCCCAGGCTGGAGTGCTATGGCACACTTACAGCCACCCCAGTATTGGCTTGCTAGGCTCCAGAGATCTTTCTGTCTCAGCCTTCCAAGTAGCCAGTACTACAGGCGCACACTATCACACCCGGCTAATTTTTTATTTATTGTAGAGAGAAGGTCTTGCCAAGTTGCTCGGGCTGGTCTTGAACCCGCAGGCTCAGGCAATCTACAAGTCTCAGTCACTCAAAGTGCTGGGATTACAGACTGAGCCACCGAGCCTGGCCTAGTTATCTCTTAAATAAATCATAATCCTTTAAGCCCTCTTCCCTTTCCAGCCTTATCTTCTACTATGCTTTGTCATTTCTTGGTTATATCAGAATCATGGAAGGCTGCTTACAGTTCTAGTCTTGTCTCTCTCATTATTCTGTTTTAACAGCCTTGTCCTGCTAAACAGTTCTTTCCTGTTTCTTGGACTCACCTTGTACTTATTTATTTATTTGCCTTTTTGGTTATTCCTTTTGTGGCTCTGATCATTAGAAAGTGTGAGCATCTTCAGATATTTTTTATTTATATTTTTTTCCATTAATTGATTTCCTTTAATTTTTCTTTTTTTGAAAATAGGATTTATTAAGAGGACAGAAAAGCTCCCACAGTGGGAGGGAACTCAATGGGGTTACCTAACTCCCTTTAATTTTTCAATGTTAAATAGGATGTTCTCTTTTTTAAAGTATTTAGAATATTCTTCCATGTTATCTAGAATGGATGTGCATCAGCAACATCTTGTTAAATTTTATAAGAAAATCTTTTTAGGATTTTGTTTATAATTAGATAGGTTTTAGAATGTAATGGAGGAATGAACTTTTACATAACATTAAGTCCTATCTTTCAGAAATCAGAGTCTCTATTACTCCTGTTATTTCAACACTTTATATAGTGCCATGAATATCGTTTGATATTCTTGCTTACTTGAATTATAAAAAGTGATAACTATCCTCACTTCTGCGTGTATGTGTATGTGTGTGTATATTTCTAACTTGAAGAATTCATTTATTTGCATGCTCCCCTTTTTGTCGGAGGTAAGGCAGATGGGAAGATATTAAGTTTTGAATGTTCGAATCAATCTTTTTTTAGGATTCATATCTTTCCCTTCAATATAAGAATGAAGGAAAATATAAATATATCAAATATGAGTATGAAAAAAATTTTACTAGTGTAACAAGTAACCTTGGTATAATTTTAAATGAAAATATGGTTGTTCCTTCGCCTTCCATGTCACTTATATAACAGCAAGAACCAATAACTCATATGGCTGTATCCCACAGAAAGGTAGTATCTGAAATCCCATTTCTCCTTCCCTTTATGTATATATATATATGTATGACATACATATAATTGACTTGACTAAATGTGATAAAGTGCTGTATGTAAAAATTTTTTTAATTAACCCTGTCTTTTAAAGAAAACATAAATAGAATATTAGTGGCATCTGAACATTTTGAAGTCTCTCCTTCTTGAGTTTTGTTGAGTACTTGGGGAAATGATTATATAATGGCAATAATTAGTTTTTTCTTCTCTTAATTGTGGAGGGTGAAAGATCTAAGCTCAATAAATGACTTTGAATTGACAATAGGAAGAATTTTATTACCAATGAAAAGGAAATCTTCCTGAAAGGATTTCTGAGCATCTCTGCTCCTGACAAAAGAGCTTACAAATCTAATGTGCAAATCTTACTTTCCCTGACTGATCTTGTCAGGATCCTGTAAACCAAACAATTAGACCAGAGCAGAAGGGTTAATCTTTTCAAACATACCTTTGGACTTCGGGTAGACTATATTTGGTAACTGGCAATTCTCTTTCAGATCACCGACTTTAATAAAGCTTGGAAATTTATAGGATAGGAAATTTCAAAAATACATAAAATCTGCATCATACTAACCTAGAGCCTGGAACAATTTAAAATATTTCCTTTGATATGATTCCCAAATTCTATAAAAAAGTAAAATAATAGTGCAGAAATAAAACATGATGTGGCATGTCTAGAACTTTTATAACTAGCCTGACTTTGAATCTGAGTAAAATGAGTAAGAGATCAAAGTTTTAATAACTTCCTTCTCCCTCCCTCCCTCCCTCTCTTCCCCTTTCCCTCTCTCTCCTCTCTCTCTTTCTCCTTTTGGAAAGGCTGGTGTTCTATAGGGAAATTAGAACAATCTATACTTCAAAATAAAACCACATATTTAGTTAAGCATATAATGTTGGTTGGTCATATTATAGGGAAGTTTCATACATACTATGAAAAAAAATTCATTTATTTTTATTTGTAATGCATTTTTCAAGGTAGTTTAGAAAAGTTGACTAGCCCTATGCTAAAAAGCCAGGAGTAGGGAATTTTAAACATAATAATAATAAAGCATACCAGACATGCAATGGCATAAAAACATAGCCCCCAGCTTAAATTTTCTGAATTTCTAGGACATTATTGATATATATTATAATACAGTAAAATGTATCAAATGCCTTTCTTTTCCCTCTTTATAAAAGGTTTTTTCCATTTTAATGTAGCAGATTGTGTATTTAGGAGGAGAACTTGGCAATGATAACATAAAAGAAAGAGAAATTAAATAATCAAAATGATTTGCCTTTGCAAAATATTCTTGATTTTGATTTTTATAATAAATTCATTTTCTATACATGTATTTTAAGGAGGAGCATTTCTATTAAGTGTGTTTTGTTTGAGTTTGAGCAAACTGAAATGTTCAATTACTTATGAGTGGTCAAATTATGATTATCTAGGTCTCCTCTCTCATGAAGCCACCACAGGTTTTCAGTTGACACCAATTACTTCTGTTACAGCTGTAACACTGATTATACCAGTGGCTGTCAAACTTGAGCATGTGTCAGAGTCGTCTAGATGGCTTGTTAAAGCACAGATGGCTAGGCCCAACCCTAGAGTATCCAATTTAATAGGTGTGGGGTAGAGCTCAGTGATTTAGAAAACTAACAGCTTCCAGGTGATGCTGATGGAGTAGATCTGAGAACCATTTGTTTATGTGCCTTGCTTGGTTTCTGGTATAGGAAGTCCCCAACATATGAACAAGTTTGGATTCAAAAGCGTATTTGTAAATACAGTTTGTTATAAAGTTCAACAAAGTTAGTCTAGGTACACAGCTAATACAATTGGCTATATGGTACTATATGTATTTAATGGACAATAGTGACACCTGGTGGAGAGAAATAATACATTAAAAACGTTTGGATCACTGGAGTTTGTAACTTGAAGGTTTGTATGTAGGGGACTTGCTGTATCTTTTTCTTCCTCACTCCAAAACTGAAGATATCTGCCTCTAATGCCTTGGAATGTATTCACCTTTGGGACCAGTTGAAATCTCAGCAAGAGGTTATATACTAATCCAATCTTCAGAAAGTCAACATTAAGTCCACCACCCTTTTACATTTTGCTGAACTTGTGTTCCATTTTTGTTTCTTTTTTTTTTTTTTTCAGCCCTAAAGCTGGGGTATTGGACATGAGTTGAGATTTATAGTCTAGAATTTTAAAATCAATTATTGAGGTAACCACTTATAGTTTAAGTGTCCAAACCAGGACACTTAAAGATATTTTTAATTTATTTATTTTTTTAATCAATATTTTTTATTATGATGTTGTGGGGTACAGCTAAGGGTTAGGTACAAATACGTTTCATTAAGGCACCCTGTTGATAAAAGGTGTTTCCCTCTCCCCAGACAGATATTTGCTACCGTTAATCCCATCTCTCTCCACCCCGTAGTTTCCCACTACTGTCAGTCATTTTCTTACAGTATTACATTGTATGTTCAAGGTCCATTATATGAGTGAGAACATGTGATACTCGGATCTTTGTTTCTGTGAGAGGTCACTCGGTATTATAGACTC
>NW_007033783.1:352543-472553 GCF_000164805.1 Carlito syrichta
TTTGTTCTTTTTTATGGCTGCATAGTATTTCATCATGTATATGTACCACATTTTTTTAATCCAGTCCTCTTTTGATGGGCAGCGTGGTTGCTTCCAGGTTCTTGCTATTGTGAACAATGCTGCAATAAACATACGTGTGCAGGTATCTTTTTATAGAGTGATTTGAGTTCTTCAGGATATATTCCAAGTAGGGGGATTGCGGGGTCAAATGGGAGGTTGATATTTAGAGCTTTTAGGAATTGCCACACTGCTTTCCACAGAGGCTGCACCAGTCTACACTCCCACCAACAGTGTAGAAGTGTTCCCTTTTCGCCACACCCTCTCCAGCAGCTGTTATTTTTTGAGTTATTGATAATTGCCATTCTGACTGGAGTTAGGTGGTATCTCAGTGTGGTTTTGATTTGCATCTCCCTGATGATTAGTGAGGTTGAACATTTCTTCATGTGTCTGTTGGCTGCTCGGATGTCTTCCTTTGTGAAGTGTCTGTTCATATCTTTTGCCCATTTTATAATGGGGTTGTTTGTTTCTTGAAGGTAAATTTATAATTCTTAATTCCACTTCAGTGTACTAGCCTTATTTCATTTTAATACTCTTTAGTCATTCACTTTGCTTCAAGTAGTAGTTTCCTAATGCATCCCTTACCGTCATTCGTTTAGTCCTTTTAATGGATGTTATAAGTCTTATCCTGATAAATTTTCCAGAACACTGCTTTGTCCACATCACATCTTCCTGATTAAGTGAAGTCATATATCAGGATTTTTACACTTTATTGCATTATTAAATTGTGATTCTGCTTAAAAGTCTTTAGTTGCTCCCAATACTTAGAAATATTTCTCAGTTATTGGTCTATTAGCCTGAAGAGCACTTTTTTTTTCCCCAGAGTGTGCCCACTGCTTTATCTTTGGAGTCTTGTGGTAGTTGTTGCTCAGATTTTCTCTACCGTCCTTGCATCTGTGCAAAGTAATTTAGTTTATTGACTTCTTCACAGTAGAACTAAGGCTGGGAAATGGGTAAAAAACAAACCTCTAAATCCTAAATGTTAAATTCAAGTCTCCCTCTATTTTGCTTTTTTACCTCTCAAATTTCCTTTTATTGACAAATGTAGGCAGGATGGTCTGATGTTTTTCACCAACATGCTTCTAAATCTTTGTATATAATCTTGCTGTTGCATGAGGCTTTCAGTCCTTGATTTATCTAAAGTCCTACTAAGTTCTGCTCTTCCTAAATTCTACTCTTCCTAAGTTCTACTCTTTGACTCTCTGCAGAATCTTCTACTCTATGAAAATTTTTTCCTGAGTTAAATCTGCAATTTTTTTCCTAAGCCTCCCCTAGACTCCTAAAGTTTATCTCTCAATGGCTCTGGTGTGGTCTTCTCATACAGTCCCTCAGGACTTAGCATTTTAATGTTTTAATTATTTGTACACATTTAGTGATCTATACAAATTAAAGCTTCTCTGCTGCTATTGTCATCAACATGTCCTGCAAATAACGCTTGGTAATAATGTTTATTTAATATTGTAAAAAATAAACTAGCAAGGACTTCTTATCCCATTAAAACACAAAACAAGAACCAATGCTTTAGACTTTTGCATTTAAAGTTAACTATCATAATTTTATTTGAAATGGAAGATTATTAACAGAGAATAACTTATATGAACATCCTTTATAATCTCCGGAGAATATGCTGGTAGTGATGTGGTTTGGCCACCCTGATATTCAGATATCAAGCTGCTGTTATTGGATACAAGTAATGATGTCTTACTACAACCTTCATCATGACTTTTTCAGGCTAATATTGCAGGAGTTAACAACTTATGATCACATCCTTTGGAATTTCTTCTAGTATAATGAAAAATTTTACTTGTGCCTAAGGCTTTTTTTTCTTATTTTAGCTCATCACTTTTGATTGGAGAACTGCTAATTATATTTTAAGTGGTTATGTACTGCTTTTAGAGTTTACATTCTTAAATACTTATAGACCATTAGACTGTTAATAAAACACCTCAATACATGTTTAGTTTATTTGATTTAAACTCGTAGGCTCTAAGACCTTAATGAGTCCTGTTTTTTCCCTTAATTTATCTTTTAAAAAATCAATTTAGTGTTGGGCCCTTCTATTTCCATTACAGTGTTTTCACCATAAAATTTCTCTAGATATTTTGCTAATGGTGAGAATGAGATAGTTGCCTAAGTGTGGATTATTATTTTATTACTTTTTACCTCATTAATAATGAGAAACAAGAGAAGAAGCAAATGAGAGGAAAATCAGTGACTGTTTAAATAACATGTATCTTGAGAGGACTCCATTCTGGCAAATGGTTTAACGAGTTTGACTGACTGGATTAGTCAAATTAGTTGGTTGAAGAAAGAAGAAAATTGCACATAGGGCTGGCTTGACCGAACAGTGTTTTGTTTTTGTAGCCAACAGCAAAATACAACAGCAAAACTATAAAGTACAAAGCTCAATTTGCTATGAATGTAATGGAGTCACCAATATGTTAATGCTATGAAAATATGACTACATTTAGGGATATAATTTTATATTTCTAGAAAATTAAGCGGTCAACTCTCTTTCTTTTAAAACTATTCAGCATTGTCTATGTAAAAGCTACAGTGTCAGCACAAATGGCTTGGCCAATCTGAATTACTAGCCTGATTCTCATTCTTTCTGAATCTTGAGTATTCTGTAGGACCATATGTCCTATAAGGAAATTAAGAGAAATGGCAAAAACACCTTTGCTAAATTTCCTTACAACCCATCATTTTAGAATCTCTCTTCTCCTAGTCACCCATAAGCAGGAAATATCTAAACAGTAAGAACTTTCACAATACTGCACTCCTAAAATAAGAACAGAAATACTTAAATGTTTTTATCGTCATTTCATTGTTTCAGATGTGCTTGAATATCTAGGTAGAATATTGCATGGCAATGTTTTCTCTTTGACTAATTGTGCCTTTAGGCACTGCCTCTCCCATCAACTATGCCTGCAACTTCTTGGCAAGGGCTGCTAAGTACTGTATAAGAGGGATGTTCAACACATGACCAAAGTTCACAGACATGGCTTTTTTTTTATTTTAAAGATTTGGGATGTGATTCAGGGTTAAGTACGCAAATGTTCATTATGCAGGTACCCTTGCTGATGCGATGTGCCCCCTCTTCCCCACTACTGCCGGTAGATTCCCACTACTGCCAATTCCATTTTCCTGCCCCTCTCCTGGCAGTTTCTGACTACTGCCAATCATTTTCTTATAATATTACGATAATTGTTCAAGGTCCGCTTATGAGTGAGAACATGTGATACTCAGTTGTTTGGTTCTGTGAAAGATAACTCAGTATTATAGACTCTAAGTCCATCCAGGTTGCTGCGAAGTTTGTGATTTTGTCCTTCTTTATGGCTGTGCAATATTCCATTGTGTTTATGTACCACATTTTTTTTTAATCCAGTCCTCTTTTGATGGGTCACACAGTTGGCTCCATGTTCTTGCTATTGTGAATAATGCTGCAATAAATATGCATGTGCAGGGGTTTTTTTATTTTTAGAAAGCAGGATTTATTGAGAGGACAGAAAAGCTCCCACAGTGAGAGGGGACCCAAAGGGGTTGTCCAGGTATCTTTTTCATAGAGTGATTTAAGTTCCTCTGGGTATATTTCCAAGAGGGGAATTGTAGGAAAGGTCAATTTTTAGATCTTTTAGGAATTGCCACACCACACTGTTTTTCACAGAGGTTGTACTAGTTTACACTTCCACCAACAGTGTAAAAGTGTTTCCTTTTCCCTGAAACCTCTCCAGCATCTGTTGCTTTTTAAGTTATTGATGATGGCCATCCTGACTGCAGTGAGGTGGTATCTCAGTGTGGTTTTTAAAAAAGATCAATTATTTTATGAACACATGCCTTTCTTATAGAGCCTTATTAAATACAACTGATAAAAATCAGCTCGCACTATTAACATTCTTTTTTCAATGTTTTACTCCAAAACCTCAATTCATTAGGCCATTATCTGTCTTCCAAGTTACCCAATTGTGACATTTTACAAAGTGTCTCAACATTGAAAACACAAATCACTCACTCTTTCTCCAGATTCCTGTTGCCTTCCTAGCCAACGACAAAAGAAATGATATATATTTTTAGCCTTTTGTTGTGGCAGCCCTTTACTTTCAGTATCAATTTACTTTTTGTTAAGTGTGCTGCAATAACAAACACCTTCAACATCACAGTGGCTTACTACATGAAATGTTTATTTCTTGCTCATGCTATGTAAGTGTTGATGGTTGATTGAGGCTCTGCTCTGGCTGTGGTTTCACTCCATGTACTCCTCATTCTGATCCAGGTTGAAAGAGTAGTCTCAGTATGGCACATGGCCATTTTGTAGCTTGTATTATGCATCTTTGGTAAACTGGGAACTCTTTTCTAGATTAAATGTCCTCTAAGTCTCCCATTTTAGAGTTGGCTAGAAGAAGATTTGGCAGAAGTGAAGCAGGGAGCCTTACTCTCTAAAAGTTATTAAAGTAAGATGCCATTAGGAACATATGGGAACGTATACTCTGGCTTATTTTTGCTCTTTTTTACTCTGCATTAATTAAACTTTCTGTATGCTGTCCTGTTGACCAATAGTAGCCTCAGGATCATTCCTAGATCTTTGGTTGTGGATGCACATCCAAAAGTCCACCCCCACAAGTTTTCCCTTCTGTGGCTGGATGTGTTTGATTTTTCAGATTGACTAATTACTTTTTCTCTGACACTCAAACTCTCCTTTAGACCTTCAATTCTTCCTCTCCCTCCACATTCATGTAAGTTCTAATTCTTAAATCCATAATCCTTTGAAATTTACAGTGACTCTGCCCCCCTTTTGAAGCTTGACTGATATACCCTTTCCATTTTCTGGCAGACAAGTTGATCACATTTAAAGTGATAGCTAGAACATGGCATAAAGCATTACTCTTCATGTTCCATTGGCATCGGCCAAATCAAAGCATGTCACATGGCCAAGTTAAACACCAACAGAATATCCTCCTATGTGGGTAGGAATATGTCAATATTCACCAGAATAGCACAATCTACTATCCTAAACTATTGCTGAAGCAGTCACTAGTTTAGAAAGCATTAAGACTGGATTAATCATTGAGAGCCCTCATCAAGGTTTGGGCAGACAAACAACCCCACATAAGTCACATGACTGACTAGATGGAAAGAAATTCAAAGTATAACATCAAGCAAAGAAAAGTAACATATGAGGAGCAGTGACTCACAGATGTCTACTGTGAATAATTGCTAACAAATGAAGCAGTAGTTTTTATCATAGTGAAGTTTCAACTATCCTTAAATCTTTTTAAAAATTCCATAATTATGAAACTCTAAAAGATATTCTTAAGGATACTTACTCAAACTAAATATAAAGAGTATTGAAATCTATGTTCTTGCCCAAAATTTGGCATACCATGCAAACACACCACAGATTAAAGCATCAAAACTAACTAGCGATGTTCATGTCAAAGAATATTTTTCTTGGACTACAAAGCACCTCATCTCTCTGTAGCTTCTACATTTGCTTTTAAAAGAATTTAAAGGCAATAATTTTTCATAAGAAGGAGAATGCCACATCTTCTCCAAGTAAGTATTCCTCACTTCTATTTCTACTGTAGATACTATCACACTTCTGAAGAAGGAATCTTAAAAAAAATCTTCTAACTTGTTTATAGTTAATAACACACAAACCTTGCTATGCATCCTTAGAAACAAACCATCCAACCTAGATCAGGTGGCACAGAAATCACTTCTACAGCATCATCATCTTCTGTGTCATTTTAATTCTTTTCTGACTTTCACAGAAACCTGACATTTTCAATAAAGACAACAACACCAAGGCAGAGCCAACAACACCCATGGCCTTATACAGTCTCACATTTCAGACTTTTACAAATATTTTTAACTGGATCAAGTCCATGGTGCTAAATATGCTCTAGTGCATCCATTCCCATGGAAACAGACACAGGATTATAAATTCCCTATGTCACAAACACAGGATTATAAATTCACTGCCCGATGGGGACAGAAAAAAGAACAGAAAGAAAATCTACTTTGGCCTGCAAGAACAAGAGTTCTTGTTTGGAAAAAAAAATCATTGTAGAAGAGTTAAGGAAGACATAGGGAACAATCAAAAAATTATCTTTCCTTTTTAAAAACATTAAGTTTGCCTAAAAGGAAAACAAAGTCTACTTTGAAAGTTGGAAGTAAACTGTTAGAGATTTAATGAGAAAATAATTTCAAATGATGTCAGCTACTTAAAGCTGGAAGCTATTTTCAAAGCTAGTCATTCAATTATTACTGAGCAGCTGCTTGTAAGAAAAACCATTCTTACCGTGGGAAGCCATTTCTGGAGTATTACATCAGCTTCCTAGCTGCCTCCTCCCTTCAGTCATAGCACTCAGAACCCTTTATAACTATCCTTATCTCACAAAATATCATGAAAACTCCTTTAAGCAGCCTTCAAGGCTCTCCAGAATCTGACTTTAAACTTCAAACTTTAATACTCTCTGCACCTTGTAAGCAAGTCACAACCATTTGTCTGCGCACATTGCTTAAACATTTCTGCCATCCATATTTGACCTTATTTTTCCCTCTGAAGTAAAAGTTCTGCTCCATCATCTCTGCAATTTAAAATCCTAACTGTCCTTCAAATCATGCCACATATCAAATATGGTTTCCATTTTGAAGCCTTCCTTCATCACTCTAGCTATTAAACATGCCCATCCTATGGCTCCTTATTTCTAATCCACACATAAACCTAAGACCCACTGCTTTCAATTACCTTCATTCCTTAGACCATTTTTTTCCATCATCAAAGGAATCTGTATGCCAATATAAAGAATTTGAAATACACCACTTTACGCACAATCAGTACATAGTAAATATTATTGAAAGTAACCAGCAATTGAGATGCTGATATTTTTCTCTATATAAAATTTTGATCTAAATATGTCACATTCAGCTAGAACTTAAACTGGAAAAAAGGGGGGTGTATTGTAAATCTCCATATTACATCGAAGGGAACAGGAAAATAACTCACTTGGAACACTCTTATACTTGATTCAGAAAGTTCCCCAAGCTGTGGTGAGAAGGACTGTTGCGTTTGCATCTTCCTTTCATAAACAAGAAAGTGTATATGCATAGACACTGGATGGTTTATCCAAGTCACAGAGGAAGTCAGAGCTAAAGCTAGGATTAGAGCTGACAGCTTTCAGTTCAGCTGCTTTATTCACTCAGCCATACTATCTCTAAGAAGCCATTTCTAAGCTCCAGCAGAGTAGTTCTGAACTCTTTCATGAAACTAATGTTTTTCTCATTTGAGTAATTTACATATCTAAATGTTCTCACTGAAAATCAGTCCAACAAAAAGAAAAGTCAGAGAACATAGAGAATAAGGCAACTAGTTTTGGCACATGGCTTTATATATTTTTGTGTATATAAAATCATTTAAAAGTGTTTTTGATCCTAGTTGAAAGATTTTGGGGATTCAAATATTCTATCTCACTTCTCTAATGAACATGAAGCTTTTAAACTTCAATTATTAATAAATAAAAAAGAAACATTCTCTTATCATGTCACCAGAGCTGACAGATGACCGATAGATGTCAGGGCTACTTTTTTTTTCATATATCAATCATTTATTTTGCTATAATTTGGATGACCTTAACTGATTGAAAGAAACATGTCCAATTTGCAGGATATCTGACCTGGATCAGTTTAAAAATTCTCAGCTACCTACCATTAGGCAGTTTAAACTTATAGCACAACTGAATTAAGTAAAATACATTTTCCAAGTCTACTGCTTCAGAAATGTGGTTTTCTTCCTGCTTTTCTTCCTGCTGGAATTTATCTCTAGTTAACGAGTGCAATGCCTGATATAGAGGAGAGAAATGTTTTAACTTTAAAAGGCACCACATAGCTGACATTTTAATCCAAGCAAGCATAAAGTGAGTCCATGAGTACATATGCCTCTGAAAGCATTTGTAAATCATATGCAAGACAGCCAACTTCTAGTAAGCCAAAGTGAGTTTAAGGAGTGTGGTAGACAGCTTCTGACATGGTCCCTAATGATCTCTGCCTCTTGGTATTTATGCTTTTGTAGAATCCTTTGTTTGCATGTGGACTGATCTATAGATTTACTCTTTAAAAAAATTTTTTTTTTCTTTTAAAGATGTGGAGTACAATCCAGGGTTAAGTATATAAATGTTCATTATGCAGGTACCCTTGCTTCTAATAAACAGAACACAACAAACATGATGTAAGATCATTTCTGTGATTAGGCTATTTAAAGAACCTATGAACTCTGCCTTGGTAGCTTTCTTTCTCTATTGAACTCTTTACTTCCATATTTGATGAAACTAGCTGCCATAATTCAGAGATCCATGTGGTGAGGAACGGAGAGAGGCCTTCAGCCAATAGCCAGAAAGGATCTGTGTCCTTAAATCTAACCATCCACCAAGTAACTGATTTCTACCAAATAAGCATGGGAGTGAGCTTGGAGCAGATACTTTCCGAATTGAGCATGGAGATGACGACAGCTCTGACACCTAGACTAAAGCTTTTAAGAGACCTTGAGACAAAGGAGCCTGCTAAGACATGCAATATCCTAACCCATAGAAACTGTGTAGTAATCAATATGGTTGTTTCAAGCCATTACGTTTTGAGATATTTTGTCATACAGTGAAAGACCACAAATACAAAGAGTCATAAGTTTCCAAGAAAATTGATTTTGTTGTTAGAACTGAAGATAGGTCATGAGATAGGCAAAGTTAATCAGTATATTTCATCTAAAGTTGAATTGTAATTGGCTTAATTTGACCTAAACTGGACTTTCATAGTGAATCTTAAGATATTGCATGGAATATTGATGGACACACTTATGGAGTCCTGTAATCCCAGGAATATCTGGTAGACATCTTGGCACCACAAAAGAATCAACCTTAAAATGAATTTGAATCCAAGAAAGATAGAGTTACAAACAGGAACTTGGACCTTGATAACACTACTAGATACTTGACCAAACTTTGCTTAAAGCTGGCATAGCTCTGGGCTTTTTAGTTAAATGAAATAATATATAATCTAAAATGAAATGCATTGCCTATTAATTTGCAGCGTTAAAATCATCCTACGTGGCATAATTCACATATTCTTCATATACTTGAATAATTCAAACTAAAAACTTTAAAAGGCGTGAGAAAGCACCATGAACCTTCTCCAATTAAGTGATAAAATATATCTCCCATAACAGTAGCAGTCAAAAAATGCATATATAATAACTAAATATTTGCTACAAGATACTTGATCTAAAATAAACTGCAATTAAAGTATCAGATAAATAATATTAAAAAATCATACAATTTAATTGTATGATGATTCTTTTGTAATAATTAAGCATCAAACTTAACACATATAAAAAAGATACTTCTGAAGATGAAGCATAAACTGCTTAAAAGCAACTTTGCTTGAAGATAAGCTGCAAAGTCTATTAAAAGAAAAATTAAAATATCTTTTGTGTAGAAAAATTTAGAAATTAAATGGAAGGTTAAGTAGCTTTTAAACTGTATAAATTGTGTGTGAGTTTTTCTATAAACTTCAGAGAATTTTCAAACAATCAATAATTCTCTATTCACCTAATTCCCCAACCTATTAACAAAAATTTTATTAAACTATATTATCTTGGAGAATCAAATAAAATTATATCCTGAAAAATACAAGAACAAGGATAGAGGATACAGTCCTTCATCAGTTAAAAAACAGAATCATAGTTTCCCCCTGTGATGAGGAGATAATGTCTTTGTAGCCACCAACCCATGTGGCAGAGCTATTTCCACAGGTCTATGTTTTTCAGGATGACCAGGTAAAAAGAATTCAGAAAATGTGATGCTAATTTTCTGTCCTGTTTGTACAAACCAGTCAATTTGTGAAGGTTCTTGAAAACTGTATTAGTTCCTTGTGAAATAGCTAGTGCCAAGCACATTTTGTAACAGTATGAAGAATTCTATTGAGATAAACTCCAAGCAAATTTCTTTCTTCCTAAAATCTATTCAGCCAATTCTACTTCTAAGAGGTAAAAAAAAAAAAATTAAATTTAAATTTAATGAGAACCTATTATGTAGCAGGCACCATTTTTATACTACTGTACTTAAAAATAATGCTTTGTTGTTACTATCTTTTTGCATTTTTCTAAAAACCAGTGACACAAATGCATCCCTTTCTCCCCTCCCAGCAACTATGTCCAAGAAAATAAGGTTTATTTCTTAGAGTAAGCCTCTAAGTCAACTAATAATAAATTGGAACAAAGATATATAGTCACCTTAAGAATTCTACATGACCTCCAAGTCAGGAGAAGCAGAGTTGTTAACCACAGAAGTATAGTTGAACCAAGAAGTAAAGTTGCCTTCAAGGATGGCACAGGCTAGAATGTTTCCTTAACTGAGTGGGTCTCTAACTTGCCACACATTGGTATTACAAGGGAGATTTTAAAACTATTGATGCCTAGGTCCTATCTTCAGTGTTTCTGATTATAATTGATCTAGGTTGTATCTGGGACAACAATTTTTTTTCCATCTTCCAGAACCACTACTTTGCCTCCAAACTGTGATCTGATTTGCCTAACTAGTGTAGGTATATGCCCATTAAGTTACTGAGGGAGGTGGAAAATGAAAGAGTTTTTATAATGTGTTTCATATTACAAAGGTATGACACCAAGTCAGGTTGTGTTTGGAGAACTGATGGATTAACAAGGCCATTGGAAAAGATAGAACCTAAAACCTCTTTTGGATAAAGAATAAAATTCAAAGCAATAAACCTTTATATTTCCTTCTAGTCTCCCCTTATTTTCTTATAAATCTGGTGGTTATGATGGAAGGAGAAAGAATTGAGAGGAGACTGACTAAATCATGACAATTTATTAAATAAAAAGAACCTTAGAAAATGCTGAAGACGCCTTTATAGAAATTGGAACTTGCAACCAATTCCTGATCAAAACCCCAGGTGCTCATGCCATAAGAGATAAGATTGACAAGTGGAACCTCATCAAACTGACAAGCTTCTGCAAAACCAAAAAAACTATCAAGAGAGCGAGGAGACAGCCTACAGACTGGGAAAAATTATTTGCCAACTGTATATCTGACAAACGCCTAATATCTAGGATCTACAAGGAACTCAAACATGCTGAAAAGAAAAAAAGCAAACAGTCCCATCACAAAGTGGGCAAAAGACATGAATAGACACTTCTCAAAAGAAAACATACAAGCAGCCAACAGATACATGAACAAATGCTCATCCTCACTAGTCATCAAATAAATGCAAATTAAAACCACACTGAGATACCACCTCACTCCCGTCAAGATAGCCATTATCAATAACTCAAAAAACAACAGATGCTGAAGAGGATGCAGGGAAAAGGGAACACTTTTACACTATTGGTGGAAGTGTAAACTAGTACAACCTCTGTGGAAAACATATGGCAATTCCTAAAAGATCTAAAAATCGATCGACCTTTCATACAATCCTCCTCCTGGAAATATACCCAGAGGAATTTAAATCACTCTCTAAAAAAGATACCTGGACAACCTCTTTTGGTCCCCTCCCACTGTGGGAGCTTTTCTGTCCTCTCAATAAATGTTGCTTTCTAAAAATAAAAAATAAATCTGCACATGCATATTTATTGCAGTATTATTCACAATAGCAAAAACATGGAACCAACCATGCTGCCCATCGAAAGAGGACAGGATAAAAAACATGTGGTACATATACAGCCATAAAAAGGACAAAATTATGAACTTCACAGCAACTTGGATGGACTTAGAGTCTCTTGTACTGATATATCTTTCACAGAAACAAAGAACTGAGTATCACATGCTCTCACTCATAAGCAGACCTTGAACAATTATCCTAATACTATAAGAAAGGGATTAGAAGTATTGGGAAACTGCCGGGGGAGGTGGGGTTGGATTGGCAGTCGTGGGAAACTGCGTGGGGGGGCGGGGCACACACCACATCAACAAGGGTACTTGAGCCCGGCTGGGTGGTTCAGCCTGTAATCTCGGCTTTGGGAGGCTGAGGTGAGTGAACTATCCGATCCCGCAGGTTCAAGACCCGCCTGGGCAACTTGGCAAGACCTCTTCTCTACAGTAAATCAAAAATTAGCTGGGCGTGGTAGCACGCGCCTGTAGTTCCAGCTATTTGGAAGACTGAGGCGAAAGGATCGCTGGAGCCCAGTCGGTCAAGGCTGTGGTGGCCAGGAGCGGCCACTGCACTCCAGTCTGGGCGACAGAGTGAGACTCCAACTCAAAAAAAAAAAAAAAAAAAAACAAGGGTACTTGAATAATGAACATTTGTATACCTAGCCCCGAATTGTTCGCCACATCTTTAAAACAATTTTAAAAAAAAAAGCAAAACACTTTGCTTTACTTCTATAGCATAGCATATAAAATGTGGTCAAATAATCAATGTTGTCATCATCACCTAAGTTTCCTCCACCCAAATGGTCTCTGCTTGAATTTACATTAACTTAAAATCCTAGGGCCCATGGCTACAGGGCAAATGAGAAGTCCTGCACATCTTCACTGATTGAGTGAAACACTAAGAGTGAATCATGGCTCACAGCAGAAATAGAAGTACTCATCAAATATTGTCTTTTTTTTTTTGCTATGCCACATGGAGTCTAGTTCTGCATGTGCCATTACAAAGCTCCAATGATAATCCTGATGATATAAAAACTTACATTTAGCTCTTTTTTTTACATGAACTTAGATATTTGATGTTAAATATGCGAATTAATTTTTATTCCATGTGTTGTCAATTAAGAATATCAATAGGAAGCTTAAAAGGTTGCTTGTATGTTGTTTAGGTCCATTCAAAATTAAGGGTGGAAAATCAGAGATGGGCATATAATACAATAGAAGATAATTAGTTGCAGTTGATTATAGGTAAAAATATACAGCTTGATAGAAGAAACGAGAACTAGTATTTGATAGATTAGTAGGGTGACTATGGTTTACAATAAACTAATGTATAATTCAAAACAGTTATGAGAATGATTTGAATTCTTTAGCATAAAGAAAAGACAAATATTTGAGGTCACAGATATCCCAGTTACACTGATTTGATCTTCACAAATTATATGAATGTAATAAATTATCACATGTACCTGAAAATGTAATTAACTTTAAAAAGAAAATACTCACTGGCCTCACATATGTCCCAGCATCAGAATTTATGTTATTGTTAGATGTGCATGCCTTCTCTTAGCTTAAAACCTCTCCCTTTGTAGCATTATACATGATCTCCGTGTGATCAAGAAAATCCTACTTGAAATCAGCACATAACAAATATTTTCTCAAGTTCAACTACTCTGTGGATTGTAAGTCACATGAACAATAAAATGCACATTTCAATTGCACTTTGCCTCTGCTTGTCTAGTCTTAGACCTCAAGCCTCATCCCCACCTCTGGAAGGCTCTTTAGGAATACCTCGAATGTGCTCCCTGGAAGTTGATTTGGCCTCCATTCATCTTGCATGTACTAGATAAACCCCTTCATTGCTATCAACCTTCAAAGACAATGATTCCCATATGCTCCTTTCATTGATATATTCTGAAATAGCTCTGATTATCTGTTCAGGATTGTCACTTGCTTCTCACAAAATTCCAAGAAAAGATGTGATAAAAATGGAACTGAGCATGCTTTCATCCTTCCTGGATTGAAACTATCTTGTCTCTACAGATATGGGGGAAATCCCCATTTTTAAAAAAACCTTGCATCAGCCAGGCTCGGTGGCTCAGCCTGTAATCCCAGCACTTTGGGAGGCTGAGGTGAGTGGATTGCCTGAGCCCGCGGGTTCGAGACCCGCCAGGGCAACTTGGCGAGACCTCATCTCTACAATAAGTCAACAACTAGCTGGGCGTGGCAACACGCGCCTATAGTTCCAGCTACTTGGAAGGCTTAGGCGGTAGGATCACCGGAGCCCAGCAGGTCGAGGCTGCAGTGGCCAGGAGCAGTCACTGCACTCTAGTCTGGGTGACAAGTGAGACTCCAACTCAAAAAAAAAAACAAAAAAACCCTGCGTCATCTGTCTACTAAGGTCATACATTTTGTGTCTCTGTGCCTCAGAGAATCCCTTGTAAAAATTAGAATCTTCACTTTCTACCTTCAATCTCTATTCCAAAAATGTTCATCTCCAGTCTGCAGAGTTTTGGTAGAAAATATCCTCCTTAGTCTCTGTGTTTAGCGCTTACCCCTTCCAGTTTCCATTCTCCAGTTAAAATCAAGGCATCCAAATAAAATTCTGAGAACCACGTGTGCCATCATTTGTTACTCACTGTCAAATCTCAATAAGTTTTATCTCAGAGATAACACAGCTCTATTTGCAAATATATCTATTTCATTAGGTGAGGAAACCAATGTCTTAAAATAGTAAATAATATTTGACAGTTTAAAAAGTAACTTTTTACATATTCTTAGTTAAGGTAAGCAGTAAATAAACTTATTTAATATAATAAAAACAAGAATCTAATCTAAAATAATATCAGGCTTCCTCTTTTCAAGTAGTTCTTAGCAATCTGCAGCATCAAGGAAATTACATGTTGAAATAGTTCCATTTTACTGGCTGGGCATTCGTTGCCAGATTTAAGTAGGCAACACAATTAGTTAAATTGATGAATAAACTACATTCATAGTAAAAGAAATGTAAGTTGGGAAGAGTTAAAAAGGTAGCACACAAACCATCTCCATATTGAAGAACATTAAGAGAGTCTATTAAGCATTGTTCCCAACAACAACTGACTGGATAAATAAATGTGGTATACACACACACACACACACACACACACACACACATACACACACCATGGAATACTACATAGTCATAAAAAAGAATGAGATCACGTCCTTTGCAGCAACATGGATGGAACTGGAGATCATCATCCTAAGTGAACTGACTCAGAAACAGAAAACCAAATTGCATGTTCTCTCTCAAATGCTCACAAAGATTGAAATAATGAACACCTGGGACACCAGTAATGGGGGAGTGGGGAGAGGCATTTGGGTTCAGTAATTACTTATGCGGTACAATGTTCACTGCCTGGGGAAAGGGTCCCTGGATCCAATCCCCATCACTATACAATATGCAATATGTCTCTGAATGAACATGCATGTGTACCCCCTGAATCTTAAAAAAAAAAAAAAAGACTAAACATGCAAATACTATATGACCCAGCAAACTGCACAACTGCACTCTTGGGCATTTGTCCCAGAGAAATGAAAACTTATGCTAACACAAAAACCAGTGCACTAATGTTTATAGGAACTTTATCGGCAAAAACCCCAAGTTGAAAACAATCTAGATGTCCTTCAGTGGGTGAATGTTTAAATAAACTATAATACATCTGTACCATGGAATACTACTCAGTAACAAAAAGGAATAAACCTGCTATCATGATGCACATGATAGGATGGCTTAATCTCCAAGGACATTTGCTGAGTGTGTAAAAAGTCCATCCCAAGAGGCTGTGAAATATTATTCCATTTATATAGCATTTTAATGGCAAAATGATAGAAATGAAAAACAGATTGGCACTCGCTAGGGATTAAGATCAAAACAGGGGAGGGCAACCTGAAGATGGCGACCACATAGGTGGATCCCTGAGATTCTCTGATCATGAGTTTCCCAAAAAGACTATTACTTTTCTTCCTGCACCCACCCCCTGCCCACCTCCAGCCACACTGGTACGAGGCTTGGGGACTTTTGGTCCCACACAGGGCTAGACATTGCAGCCGGACCACGGCTGCTCCACTATATGTGATTCCGGCCAACTGGGGAATCCCAAACCCCGGATCCCAGCTCCATCCCCAGCTACGCTACATCGTCGCAACCAGCACCCAGCGCGAAGCTGCCGGTCACACAGGGAGGCTCTGAGCACCCGCCCCTTAGAGATACTGGTCCCATTTCTGGCTAAAGTGCTCTGGGAGGGACCCAGAGCCACCACCTGCCCTCTGGAACTTTGGAGATTGGAAACCCCGGGCCCACCCTGGCTGAGGCACTCAGTGTGCACAACCACAAGCCTGTGTAAGGGGGCAGAACCCCAAGCTGGCATAAGGTGCCAATCGCAGGCGTCCAGCTCCAGAGGAGGGAACGCCTGACCCTCTCCTCCACCCTAGCCGGCTGGAGGCACCCCAGATCCAGCGCCCAACTGTGCAGCTGGTCCCTCCTGGAGACCCACAGGAGTGCCCCTAAAAGTGAAAGTAAAACCACCACCTCTGCCATTTTCAAGGCATATTTACATCACATTGCCCCGCCCACCTATCAGAGTCTCTGCCTCAGTTCCCATGGTGACATCATTAACAGGAGACAAAGCCTCTCCCCTACGCTGAATAGAGACTAGTGTCACAGATCTCCTAGGCAACAAGCAAACTGCCTGCAACAGAAACAGATGAGAGAGGCTGGAGATTAGATCTCAGGAACTTGATCCACTAGGGATGAGAGAAAAAAATCTACACAAATGAAAAAAAATCAAAAGAAGAATATGGGTCTCTCCCAGACTCCTGGGAGGGCAGACACTGAGAAAACTAGCTTTGGAATGCAAACAACGAAGAGCCCTGCCCAGAATGAATGGTCTCAAAATACAACCCTAGACATCAAGACATTAATGGAGAGATTAAAAAGAATTGAAGAGACTCAAGAAGAAACTAGAAAGGAGCTGATATCTGAGATAACAGTAATAAAGAATACTGTGGATGAAATAAACAATAAACTGATGGCCAAGGAAAGCAGAATTACCCAAGCAGAAGAAAGAATCTCAGAGATTGAGGACCAAAATATAGAAATAACCCAAACTCTCAAAAACACAGAAAACAAGCTCAAAAAGACAGAATAAAACCTTCAAGAGATGAGCGATTACCTCAAGAGGCTTAACCTAAGAGTAATTGGTCTGCATGAGGCAGAAAGAAAAACAGAGACCACATTGGAACAAACCTTCCATGAGATCATTCAAGAAAACTTCCCTTATCTAATCAATGATGCAAAAACTCAAATACAAGAGATCCAGAGAACCCCTGTAAGACAACAAATGAGAAAACCAACTCCTAGACACATAATAATTCGCCTAAACAAAGTAGGCATAAAAGAAAAAATCCTAAAGGCAGCAAGAGAAAAAGGTCAGATTACCTACCATGGAAAACCAATTAGAATAGCAGCAGATTTATCTACAGAAACCCTGCAGGCTAGGAGAGCTTGGAGCCCTATCTTCAAAGTCCTAAAAGATAAACAATTTCAACCAAGAATAACCTACCCTGCCAGATTAAGCTTCATCAGCAAGGGAGAATTAAAATCTTTCCCAGATATCCAATCCCTAAGAACTTACACTGCCACCAAACCACCTCTACATGAAACACTTAAGAAAGTACTAAACACAGAAGAAAAGGGAAAAAAAAAGAGGAACATTTTTCACAAGAGTACAGGAAAAAGAATAAAATACATATGAACCAACCCCAAAAACAAAAGAAAGACAATAAGCAAAGTGGAAGAACAACTCTAAAAGAACTGTATGTTAGGGATGAACTTTCACATTTCAATAATTAGCCTGAATGTGAATGGACTAAATGCATCACTGAAAAGACACAGAATGGCAAAATGAATAATATATCACCAGGCAACAATATGCTGCCTTCAAGAGACCCATCTCACTAAAAAGGACATGCACAGACTCAAAGTAAGAGGATGGGAAACAAATTTCCAGGCGAATGGAACACAAAAGAAAGGAGGAGTCGCAATCCTAATTTCAGACAAAATACCATTTAAGCTATCAAAAATTAAAAAAGATACAGAGGACCACTACATAATGATAAAAGGCTCACTCCATCAACAAGAAATATCTATCCTAAACATATATGCACCTAACATAGGTGCACCAACTTTTACAAAGCAACTCCTAGGAAAACTAAAGAAAGATATTGATTCTAGCACCATCATAACTGGGGACTTTAATACCCCACTCACAACCCTTGACAGATCATCGGGACAAAAAATCAGCAACGATATTCAGAACCTCAATGTGACTCTGGACCAAATGGACTTAATTGATACCTACAGAACACTCCATCCAAAGACCAGAGAATACACATTCTACTCATCACCGCATGCGACGTATTCCAAGACCGACCACATTATCAGCTATAAATCAAGCATAAGCAAATTTTAAAACACCAAAATTCTACCATGCACCTTCTCGGACCACATAGAATAAAAATAAACATTGACACCAACAAGGTCCCCCCCAAACCCACAAAGACATAGACACTAAACAGCATGATGCTAAACAACTCCTGTATCAATAATGAAATAAAACGGAGATCAAAAGATACCTGGAAACAAATGAAAATGAAGAAACATCTTACCAAAATCTCTGGGACGCGTAAAAGCTATAGTAAGAGGGGAATTTATATCCCTACAAACGCACATGAAGAAAATGGAAGGAGCACAAATTAACAGCCTAACAAACCACCTAAGGAAGCTGGAAAAGCAAGATTACAAAAACCCTAATTTCAGCAGAAGAATCCAGATCACCAAAATAAAAGCCCAAATCCAGGACATAGAAGACAAAAAGACAATACAAAAAATCAATGAAACAAAAAGCTGGTTCTTCGAAAGGATAAACAAGATCGATGGTCCCTTAGCTAGACTGACCGAGAAAAAGAAAGAAAAAACCCAAATAAGCACAATCAGAAACACAAAAGATGAAGTCACATCTGACCCTGAAGAAATACAAAAGATCATCAGAGACTATTATGTACACTTGTATGGAAACAAACTTGAAAACCTCAAGGAAATGGAGGATTTTCTGTCATCACACAACCTGCCTAGGTTGAAACAAGAAGAAATTGAGACCCAAAATAGACCAATAACAATCAAGGAAATTGACTATGTAATAAGAAAACTACCTACAAAAAAAAGCCCCGGACCAGATGGCTTTCCAGCAGAATTCTACAAGACATTTAAGGAGGAGCTGATTCCAATCCTACTGAAGCTATTTCAGGCAATTGAGAAAGATGGAACCCTCCCCAAATCATTTTATGAAGCTAACATCATAGTGATACCCAAGCCAGGTAAAGATCCAACAAAGAAAGAGAACTTTCTTTCTACAGGCCAATATCTTTGATGAACATAGATGCTAAAATTCTCAACAAGATCCTAGCAACCCAGATTCAACAACACATCTCAAAAATCATTCATTATGACCAAGTAGGATTCATCCCTGGGACACAAGGCTGGTTCAACATTCGTAAAACAATAAATGTATTTAAATACATCAACAGATGTCAAAACAAAAACCACATGATTATATCATTAGATGCAGAAAAAGTTTTTGATAAAATCCAGCACCCTTCTTGATAAAAACCCTCAAACATCTAGGCATACAGGGAACATACCTCAAAGTAGTAAAAGTTATCTATGAGAACCACAGTCAGCATACTCCTAAATGGACAAAAATTGGAACCATTTCCCCTGAAAACTGGAACAAGACAAGGATGCCCACTCTCACCCCTCCTGTTCAATATAGTATTGGAAGTCCTGGCTAGAGCAATCAGAGAAGAGAAGGCAATCAGGGGTATCCAAATAGGAAAAGAGGAAGTCAAATTATCTCTCTTTGCAGATGACATGATCATGTACCTTGAAAACCCAAGAGAATATGTCAAAAACCTCCTTACCCTGATAAAGGCCTTTAGCAAAGTCTCAGGATATAAAATAAATGTGCAAAAGACAATCACATTTCTTTACACCCATAATAAACAAATAGAAATCCAAATAAGAAGCACAATTCCATTCAAAATAGCCACAAAAACAATGAAATACCTTGGCATCTTCCTAACCAGAGACATGAAAGAGCTTTACAATGAAAACTACAAAACTCTGCTCAAAGAAATCAAAGATGACACAAACAAGTGGAAAAATAGCCCATGCTCATGGATTGGAAGAATCAACATTGTGAAGATGTCCATCTTACCAAAGGCAATCTACAGATTCAATGCAATACCTATCAAATTACCAGCAACATTCTTCTCAGACCTAGAAAAAACAACACAGGAATTCATATGGAAACACAAATGACCAAGAATTACCAGAACAATCCTCAGCAAAAAAAACAAAGCAGGTGGTATCACATTACCAGACTTCAAACTTTACTATAAAGCTACAATCATCAAAACAGCTTGGTATTGGTATAGGAACAGGCATATAGATCAATGGAATAGAATTGAGATTCCAGAGGCAAGACCTCAATTTCTCAACCAACTCATCTTCGACAAAGCCTCCACCACCTACCACTGGGGAGAGGAGAACCTATTCAGTAAATGGTGCTGGGAAAACTGGCTGACCACATGCAGAAGATTGAAACAGGACCCCTATCTATCCACATACACAAAAATTAATTCCAAATGGATCAGGGACCTAAATATAAAACCTCAAACCATAAGAACCTTAGAAAATGAAGGACATACCCTCATGGAAATTGGAACTGGCATCCAATTCCTGACAAACACGAAACCCACAGGCCATAAGGGATAAGATAGACAAGTGGGACCTCATTAAACTGACATCTTCTGCAAAGCCAAAGAAACCATCAAGAGAGCAGGAAGACAGCCTACAGACTGGGAAAAAGTATTTGCCAACTCCAGGTCTGACAAAGGCTTAACATCCTGGATCTACAAGGAACTCAAACATGCTGAAAAGAAAAAAACAAACAACCTCATTATAAAGTGGGCAAAAGATATGAACAGACACTTCACAAAGGAAGACATCCGAGCAGTCAACAGACACATGAAGAAATGTTTAACCTCACTAATCATCAGGGAGATGCAAAACAAAACCACACTGAGATACCACCTAACTCCAGTCAGAATGGCAATTATCAATAACTCAAAAAATAACAGCTGCTGGAGAGGGTGTGGCTAAAAGGGAACACTTCTACACTGTTGGTGGGAATGTAAACTAGTGCAACCTCTGTGGAAAGCAGTGTGGTGATTCGTAAAAGCTCTAAATATCAACCTCCCATATGACCCTGCAATCCCCCAACTGGGAATATACCCTGAAGAACTCAAATCACTCTATAAAAAAGATACCTGCACACGAATGTTTATTGCAGCATTGTTCACAATAGCAAGAACCTGGGACCAACCACGCTGTCCATCAAAAGAGGACTGAATTTTAAAAATGTGGTACATAATCACAATGGAATACTATGCAGCCATAAAAAAGAACAAAATCATGAATTTTGCCAATCTGGATGGAGCTAGAGTCTATAATACTAAGTGACCTCTCACAGAAACAAAGATCTGAGTATCACATATAGTGGACCTTGATCATCCAACGCACTACTATAAGAAAATGACTGACAGTGTTGGGAAACTATGGGGGGGATGGGACTAATGGTAGTAAACATCTGTCTGGAGAGGGGAGACACCAATTATCAACAAGGAGGCCTGAATGAAGCATATTTGTATTCCTAACCCTTAACTGTACCCCACAATATCAAAATAAAAAATATCGATTATAAAAAAAAAAGATCAAAACAGGATGGTAGGTGGGAGATAGATATGATTATAAGGGGCAACAAGAGGGAATTGTTTTTTTATTTTAACTGGCGGTTAGCTACTAAAACCTACACATGTGATAAAACCACATAGAACTAAATATAGTACACACACATACAAATACAACTGGGAAATTTTGAATAAAATCGGTGAATTGTATCAATGGCAAAATCTTTGTTGTGATATTGTACTATAGTTTTGCAAGATATTGCCATTGGGAGAAATTGGGAACAGAGTACATGGATTTTTCAGTATTATTTCTTACAACTAACTGCATGTGAATCTACAATTATGTCCAAATTAAAAGTTAAAAAAAGAAAAGATGTTTCTTGACTTGGTTATATTATCTACAGATTATTGGCCCGGAGATGGGCACCTAACCAAATATCTAGCTATGTATATATATTACTCAATATCTGACTCAAAAACTAAAGCATGCAATCTTTTTTTTTTTTTTTTTGAGTTGGAGTCTCACTCGGTCGCCCGGACCACTGCAGCCTCGACCTGCTGGGCTCCAGCGATCTTTCCGCCTCAGCCTTCCAAGTAATCGGAATTACAGGCGTGCACTACCACGCCTGGTTGATTTTTTTATTTATTGTAGAGATGAGGTCTTGCTGCCCAGGCAGGTCTCAAACCCGCGGGCTCAGGCAATTCACCCACCTCAGCCTCCCGAAGGCGCAGGATTACAGGCTGAGCCACCGAACCTGGCTAAAGCATGCAATCTTATATAGATTGACATTTGACAGTAGAATCAACAAGATGATCTTTCTCAGAGAGTTTGAATGTGAGGCTTTGAGACAGTACCAGTAGGATTTAAAAAGACAGAAAGTTACAAAGACCAAACCCTTACAAAGAAAAAAGAAATAAGGAAGATTATCAATAGTGACCAGAGAGTAATCAAGTCACCATTCTGATGCAGGCTACAGGAAAAATGATGGAATGGAAACACTGGAGTAGGAATGCTGAAATTTATTACTTACCAAGTGCCTGGCACATCTCTTAAGAGCTTAACAAAGAGTTACTCATTTGTTCTTCAAGAAGTATGAGAAAGACTCCATTTTTTTAGCCTGCATTTTTATTTATTTATTTATTTTTTATTTTAAAGATGCGGGGTACAATCCAGGGTTAGATATACAAATGTTCATTATCCAGGTACCCTTGTTGATGAGGTATGCCCCCCTTCCCCAGTGTATTCCCACTACTGCCAATCCCACCTCCCAGCCCTAGCCATTTCCCACTACTGCCGATCCTTTTCTTACAGTATTATGATAATTATTCAAGGTCCTCTTATGAATGAGACCAAGTGATACTCAGTTCTTTGTTTCTGTGATAGATCACTCAGTATTATAGACTCTAAGTCCACCTGAGTTGCTGTGAAGTTCATAACTTTATCGTTTATGGTTGCATAATATTCCATTGTGTACATGTACCACATTTTTTTAATCCAGTCCTCTTTCGATGGGCAGCATGGTTGGATCCATGTTTTTGCTACTATGAACAATGCTGCAATAAACATATGTATGCAGGTATCTTTTTTACAGTGATTTGAGTTCTTCCGGGTGTATTCCCAATAGGGGGATTGCGGGGTCACATGGAAGGTTGATTTTTAGAACTTTTAGGAATCGCCACACTGTTTTTCACAGATGTTGTACTAGTTTATACTCCCACCAACAGTGTAGAAGTGTTCCCTTTTCACCACATCCTCTCCAGCTTCTGTTATTTTCTGAGTTATTAATGATGGCCATTCTGACTGGAGTTAGGTGGTATCTCAGTGTAGTTTTAATTTGCATTTCTTTGATGACTAGTGAAGCTGAACATTTTTTTCATGTATCTGTTGGCTGCTTGTATGTCTTCTTTTGAGAACTGTGTATTCATATCTTTTGCCTACTTTGAAACGGGGCTGTGTGTTTTTTTTCTTTTCAACACGTTTGAGTTCCTTGTAGATCCTAGATATTAGGTCTTTGCCAGACATACAATTGGCAAATATTTTTCCCAGTCTGTGGGTTGTCTCCCTGCTTTCTTGATGGTTTTTGTGGCTTTGCAGAAGCTTTTCAGTTTGATGAGGTCCCACTTGTCTATCTTGTTTCTTATGGTATGGGCACTTAGGGTTTGGATCTGGAATTGGTTGCCAGTTCCAATTTCCTTAAGGGTGTATCCTGCATTTTCTAAGGTTCTTATAGTTTAAGGTTTTACTTTTAGGTCTTTGATCCATTTAGAATTGGTTTTTGCGTATGGCGATGACCAGGGATGTTTTAATCTTCTGCATGTGGTCAGCCATTTTTCCCAGCACCATTTACTGATTAGGTTCTCCTCTCCCCAGTGGTTGGTAGTGGAGGCTTTACCACAGATGAGTTGGCTGAGAAATTGAGCTTTTGATTCTAGAATCTCTGTCCTATTCCATTGGGGTCTATGCTTGTTCTTGTGCCATTACTAGGCTGTTTTGATTACTGTAGCTTTATAATAAAGTTTAAAGTCTGAGAGTGTGATACCTCCCATTTTTTTTGCTTTGTTTTGTTTTTTGTTTTTTGATTTTGCTGAGGATTGTTTTGGCTATTCATGGTCGTTTATGTTTCCATATGAATTCCTGTATTGTCGTTTTCAGGCCTGAGAAGAATGTTACTGGTTATTTAATGGGTATTGCGCTAAATCTGTAGATTGCCTTGGGTAAGAGGGACATGTTAACAATGTTGATTCTTCCAACCCATAAGCATGGAATGTTTTTCCAATTGTTTGTGTCATCTTTGATTTCTTTAGGCAATGTTTTGTAGTTTTTGTTGTTAAGGTTTTTCCATGTCTCGGTTAGGAGGATGCCAAGGCATTTCGTGTGTGTGTGTGTGTGTGTGTGTGTGTGTGTCTAGTTTATGGTATTGTGCTTTTTATTTGGGTTTCTGTTTACTGTTACTATACAGAAATTTGACTGTCTTTTGCACATTTATTTTATACCCTGAGACTTTGCCAAGTCTTTATCATTGCAAAGAGGTTTTGATATATTCTTTTGGGGTTTTGAGGTAAAAAATCATGTCATCTGCAAAGAGGGATAATTTGACTTCCTCTTTTCCTATTTGTATACCCCGAACTCCTTCTGAGTGAGTGGGGTATTTAAGTCCCCAGCTATGCTGCTTTATGAAAGTTTGTGCTCCCATATTGGGTGCATATATGTTTAGGATGGATATTTCTTGTTGATGGATTGAATCTTCTGTCATTATGTAGTGACTTTCCATGTCTTTTTAAATTTTTGATAGCTTAAAGGGTATTTTGTCTGATGCTAAGATTATGACTCCTGCTTTCTTTTGTGTTCTGCTCACATGAAATTTTGTTTCCCATCCTCTTTCTTTGAGTCTGTGAGTGTCCTTTCTGGTGAGATGAGTCTCTTGGAGGTAATATATTGTTGTCTCATGATATTTTATCCATTTTGCTATGCTATGTCTTTTCAATGTTGCATTTAGTCCATTCACATTCAGGCTAATTATTGAGATGTGAGAATTTATCCCCATCATGAAGTTCTTTTAGAGTTTGTTGTTGTTACTGCTGTTTGTTTGCTTGTTGTCTTTCTTTCATTTTTTGGGTTGATTATATGTGTTTTCCATCTTTTTCCTGTAGTTTGTTATTTATTTCATTCACTGTATTCTTTATTGCTGTTATCTCCGTTATCAACTCCTTCAGTCTTTCCTCTTGTCTCTCCTCAATTCTATTTATTCCCTCTATTAATGTCTTGATATCTGGGTTTATGGTTTGAGACTAGTCATTCTGGGGGCTCCTCATTGTTTGTGTTCCAAAGTCTATTCTCAGTGGTTGATCTCCCAGGGACCTGTGTGAGACCTTTATTCTTCCTTTGGTTTTCTTGATTTCATAGATTTTCCTTCCCCCACCCTTTTTTAACTTCTTCTTTAATTCTGCTGTCCAGGGATGGGGGGATAGCTTTTACTTCTGTTTGCTCAATCTCCTATTCCTTATGTGGGTCCTCTGGCTTTGTTAAATTCTGAGGCTGGTCTGTGAGTGGAGAGCTGTGCTTTTTGCAATTTTGAGATTTAATTGAAGGAGGAGCAGTGATTCAGATACTATCTGAAGATTCCAGTATTCACTGACAGGTGTGAGAGCCCCTTGGAACCCACTTACCACTGTCTTACATTCTGTCCATGTAGTGGGGGTATGGATTTGCCCCCTGAAACCAAAATGAGGGAAGAAAAAGGAAAAGAATGGAAAAAGGAGGGAGGAGACTGAGAGGAAGGTGGAAAGAGAGAAGAAGAAGAGGGAAAACAGACAGGCATACCAACTAACAAATGAAAAGAGACACAAACAAAGATAGAAAAGATTTTAAAAATAAAAACATATAGACAAACACACAAACTGACAGAAACACCCCTATTGATATACTCTTCCTAAAAAATACCCATACACAAGCAGGAAGTCTAAAAAAAATAATAACAGATACAAAGCAAGTGCAAGAACATAATCAAAAAGAGATAGAGAATAGAGGCTAAGAAAAAACTAAAAATAAAAATAAATTTAAAAACAAGCAAAACAAACAAATTAAAAAACACAACTCACTCTGTGGCTTTTCCTGTGACTTCAACTTTCTTTCAGTTCTGGTCTCCAGTCCTTCCCCTTTTCTCTCAGCATAAGTCAGATGCCCCATGGACTATTCACCTAAGGAGGGTGAATCAGATCTGTAATCTCCTGGCTTGCTGCTACTTTTATAAAGTCTTCCACTCAGATATGACATGTTTGTGCCTGTTCCAGGGGCATCTGTCTCTTTGAGTTTATTTAGATATCCTCTAGGTCCCAGATTGGAGGCTGAGTGGAGCTGGGTGGGGCAATGCAGGTCTCTGCCTGGTCCCGGGACAGAGAAAATGGCTCCAGTGGGCATTTCCTCACTGGTGGTGGGGCTCCTTTCCAGCTCTCCCCAGCCTGCTCTTTCCACAGATCTGGGGCTCCTGCCACTCTGCTGTCACAGGTGATGGTATGGGTTGGGCCCCAGGTGGTGAGTATCAGCTATTTTCCCCACCCTTTTCTCAGGAGAACCCCAGAACAGCAGATGATCCTGCGAGCTGGCAACTCCAATCTCAGGGCAGAGGAGGGCTGCAGTCACCTCCAGAGGACAGCCCCAGGTGCATGAACCCAAGTCTCCCCTCAGACAGACTTTCACTTACCCACCAGCATACACCCACTCATGCAGAAATTCTATGGATACTCACAGTCCGAGCTATCCCATCGCCATCTTGCCGGAAGTCACTAACCTGAATTTTAAAGAAGTAATGGCAACTGCTCAATAACCTAACTCAGAAAGGGTTAAGGGAATGGGCTTTGAGCCACACTACCTGTATTTGAATACTGGTTCTGCTGTCATGAGAATCAAAAGAGTTATTATCTGCAAATATTCTTAAAATATTGCCTGGCACATAATAATCACTGTATAAATGTTTGCTAAGTACAAACATATAGATAAACATATAAAAATGTGAAGCCAGGTAATCTGACTCCATATATATGGTTTTAACCACTATGGCTGTACTGTTGTATAAGAGAAGTAATTGACAGCTGCTACTTCAAGGAGATCAAATAACTCTGTGTGTTAGACCTATGTGTATTCTGTCATGGTTTGCCCAACTCCAGGGGCTGGGGGAGTTGCTCACATAGGCTTTGATACAAGAAGGTAAGCTCCCTACAGGGCACAACAGTGTAAAGTGTGGTCCCTGGATTTATGCAATCTGCCTATCCAGATCCTGAATGAATTCTCCATTTTGTGTTCCAGTCAGATTGCATAATCATATTTTCATAAATTTATCTTACAGTGAGGAATCCAGTTCCCCTTTCTTCTCCATGGATCCTTACCACAAATTATTGTCACCTGAGGACTTAAAAAAATGTTTTGGTAAACTGAGAATGGGCCATTTTTTTTCAACCCAAAAGAATCATCCCTTGAGTTTGAATCTATTAACATCTATTTTAATTTTGCATAAAGTTAATGTGTTTGTGCCTATATTTGAGTACATTAGAAATTTGATGACTACTTCAGTAAACTTAATTGTTTTCTGTTGGCCAAGGAGTTAAAAAAATATGGTCATATTATTGTCATTTGATTTTCTTTTAAAAAAAGGCAGTTTGGCACTTTCTGTAACCTAATATTTTGGAGTGTTTTCCCAAGCAACTAGGTCTGCTTTTGTCTTATTCTGCATCAACCTATGAGTAAAAAAGAAAATTTTCCAGCATTTATTTCTTAAAATATCTTCCTTCATTATATTGTATCTGTGAATGATTCTTCAGTATATCATATTTCACTGTTTGACTACGTGACAAATTTTCAGTACTGATAAATAAAATAACTTTTTAAAGGCCTTGGAAATTGTCAAGAATCTCATGCACATCATATAGCACAGGTTTGACAAATGAAAATAGTTTCAAGATGTATGTTATTTAAATCAAGACATATTCTATAAGATATGGAAGAATATTTTCATATTAAAAAATAATTTGAGTAGAAAGGGACTTTTAAATTATCAATATACTTTTCTTTTTAAAAAGATTAGCATATTCATTAAATATTGTTCTTCTATCTCATAATTACTAAAGAGTAGAGAAACTCAAAAAACAGAACTTTTGAATCTTAGAGTTTGTATTTAAAAGTTTCTCAAATTGAAATATTTATAAATTATTACTGAGAAAATATCATAACCATTACATAATGATTTTAGTGCCAAGGTCTTAGAAGCAGGTAAGTTCTTGAGGAAAAATTCATTTTATATATTTATAAAGACAAGAAGTAGAGAAAACATGTACAAAATTAATATTAAAAATAATGTCTCTAGTTAATTCTTTACAAGTACAAAAATTCAGGGTTGGGTTTAAATACAGAGGTCAGCATAATAACCACCAATTTTCCTCAATTATGTGAATAATTAGGTCATAGAAAAGATTGTTCCTGAATTGCCCAGGCACTTGTGTCAAATTGCCCAAGATGAACAGTCTTATTAGAATCAGAGTAAATTTGAGATAGAACAGCCAAAATTTTTTTCTCCTCTTCTCCAATCCATATAGGTAGCTGCACATGCATTCAGCTGTATTGCATCTGTAAACATAAGTCAGTAAGCTGGGGAAGGCAAAATTCAGTTAGGTCCCATTCTGGAGTTCTGGGAAAAATAAATGTTTCTCAGTTTCCTGGCCATACTGAGATAAGAGACGGCTCAATTTCAATGACACTTTAATTTCTGTGTTTCTAAAGAGCTTGGAGAAGAATTAGATATTGTCTTACTAGCGCCAAGTTTATGTTTCTTTTCTTCTATACCAACTGGTTGCACAGGCTTTAAAAAATCATCCTTTGTTTAATATAACATTTAAAGAAGGAAAGATAATTTCTGTAGCTTCCTTTCTTTACACTCATTTATTTTAAAACAAAAAAAATGTAATGGTGCACATAATCAAGATTTTAAAGAAGATAACCACAGTAAAGAATGTTTTATAAATATCAGGAATTCTCTATAGGAATAGTAAATAAGGAACATAATGAGATGTTATTTCTGAACATAAATTTGAAGAAGACAAATTATAAGACAGTTCTGTGAAACTGTTGATACCACATTGCAACCCTTTCATTTTGCTACCTGTCTAATTTAAATAAACCTGAAAGTCAAGTTATATAAAAGTTGTAAGATCATATAAAGATTTAGCCTTTAATAATATGTAACAATTAAGATTTATTTTTACTCCAAAGTTACACACACAAAAATTGCCAACTCTTAGCCATCAAAAGAATAAATTCCCATTCTGAGGTTTTGATTAGCATATATTCTTTGAAGGGGCAGCCTGCCATTATTCACAATAGAAGATATAGTATTTAAGTATATTAGGTAAATTTGGGCATACGGTATTCATAGAAGTTTTTAAAAATTAGATTTTGCCAGGCTCAGTGGCTCAGCCTGTAATCCCAGCACTTTGGGAGCCCGAGGCAAGGGGATTGCCTGAGCCCACGGGTTCAAGTACTGCCCGGGCAACTTGGCGAGAATTTGTCTCTACAATCATTCAAAAATTAGCCAGGCGTGGTAGTGCGTACCTGTAGTTCCAGCTACTTTGGAAGGCTGAGGCAGAAGGATCACCAGAGCCCAGCAGGCCGAGACTGCAGTGGCTGGTTGTGTGCCACTGAACTCCAGTCTGGGCCACAAAGTAAGACTCCAACTCAAAAAAAATAAAATAAAAAATAAAATAAAAATTAGATTTTGATCTGAAACACTGCATCAGGTCTCTTCTGTCATTTACTCTTGAGGAGCAGGGGACAAGGTGTTACGAAAATGGTTTGCCTAAAAAATACATCTGATAGGAACAAGAGATTTTAGATAATCTGTTACTTAAATCCAGTTGAGCTGAACTAGAAAAAAGAATCACTTATTTCTGTGATGAGGTATTTGGTGCAGCATGTGCTTGAACTGGTCCATACCAGCAAACAAGAACTGATTATTAAATTTTCAGAAATTTTGCAAGCTAGGTATAGAAGAAACATACCTCAAAATGGTAAGTGCCATCTATGACAAACCCACAGCTAACATATTGCTGAATGGACAGAAACTAGAAACATTTCCCCTGAAAACTGAGACAAGACAAGGCTGCCCACTCTCATCCCTCTTGTTCAATATTGTGTTGCAAGTCCTAGCCCAGGCAATTAGACAAGAGAAGGAAATCAGGGGTATCCAAATAGGAAGAGAGGAAGTCAAGTTATCCCTCTTTACTGATAATATGATCCTATACCTTGAAAATCCAAGAGAATCTGTCAAAAACCTTCTGGCACTGATAAAGGACTTTGGAAAAGTCTCACGGTACAAAATAAACGTGCAAAAGTCAGTTGCGTTCCTGTATACCAACAACAAGCAGGCAGAGACCCAAATAAAAAGCACAATACCATTCACAATAACCACACACACACAAAATGAAATACCTCTACATCTTCCTAACCAGAGAAGTGAAAGACATTTACAATGAGAATTACAAAACACTGCTCAAAAAAATCCAAGAAGACACAAACAAATGGAAAAATATGCCATGCTTATGGATAGGAAGAATCAAAATTGTTAAGATGTCCATCCTACCAAAGGCAATCTACAGATTCAATGCAATACACATTAAGTTACCAACATCATTCTTCTCAGACCTGGAAACTACAATACAGAAATTCACATGGAAACATAAACGACCACAAATAGCCAAAATTATCGTTAGCAAGAGAAACAAAGCAGGAGGTATCACACTTCCAGACTTCAAACTCTACTATAAAGCTACAGTAATCAAAACAGCCTGGTATTGGTATTAACATAGACCGATGGAACAGGATAGAGATTCCAGAAGCAAAGCCTCAATTCCTCAACCAACTCATCTTTGACAAAGCCTCCAACAACAACTACTGAGGAGAGGAAAACCTATTCAATAAATGGTGCTAAGAAAAGTGGTTGACCACATGCAGAAGACTGAAACAGGACCCCTACCTATCACCATACACAAAAATTAACTCTAAATGGATCAAAGACCTAAACGTAAAACCCCAAACTATACGAATCTTAGAATACGCAGGAGACACCCTTATGGAAATTGGAACTGGGAACCAATTCCTACTCAGAACCCTAAAGGCCAATCCCTTAAGAAATAAGATAGATAAGTGGAACCACATCAAATTAACGAGCTTCTGCAAAGCAAAAGAAACCATCAAAAGAATAGGGAGACAGCCCACAGAACGGGAAAAAATATTTGACAACTGTGTATCTCACAAAGGCCTAATATTTAGGATCTACAAGGAACTCAAATGCACTGAAGGAAAAAAAAAAGCAGCCCCTTTAAAAAGTGGGCAAAAGACATGAATAGACACTTCTCAAAAGAAGATATATGGGCAGCCAACAGACACATGAGAAAGTGCTCAGCCTCACTCATCATCAGAGAAATGCAAATCAAAACCACATTGAGATACCACCTAACTCCTGTAAGAATGGCCATCATTAATAAAACAAACAACAACAGATGCTGGCAAGGATGTGGAGAAAAAGGAAGACTTCTACACTGCTGGTGGGAATGCAAATGTGTACAACCTCTTTGGAAAACAGCCTGTAGATTTCTGAAAGAACTAGAAATTGACCTTCCATATGACCCAGCATCCCCTATTGGGACTATACCAGGAGAAACGCAAATTATTCTACAAAGAAGATACCTGCACATGTATGTTTATTGCAGCTTTATTCACAATAGCAAAAACATGTAACAAACCATGTTGCCCATCAAAGCCGGACTGGATAAAAAAAAAAAGTGGCACATATATATAATAGAATATTATGCAGCCATAAAAAATGACAAATATATGGACTTTGCAGAAACCTGGATGGATTTGGAGTCGATCATACTCATGATTTATCACAGAAACAAAGAACAGAATTCTATATGTTCTCACTCATAAGAGGATCTTGAGCAATTATAATGCTTTGAAAAAGTGATTGGCAGTAATGGGAAACTGTCGGTGGGGAGGAGGGTGGGATTGGCAGTTGAAGGAAACTGTTAAGGGAGGGAGGGGAATACCTCTTTAACAGGGGTACCTGCATGGTCAACCCTGAATTCCATCCCACATCTTTACAATAAAAAAAAGAACTGATTATTATATTTTCAGGAATTTTGCAAGCTGGTTGTTAAACACAGCTATTATTAAAAATCAATTTATGCAAATGTACATTTCAGTAAATTATATACATAAAATAAGCTAGTTATTAAAGTTTTACCAGCAAACCACAGATATCATGTCACTATATTGGCCTAACATAGGTGGACAAGCAGTTGTTTGAAGTATATTCCAGACCCATATGGAGCAGGTGAATCTGCTAGAAGTGAATGGCATCTGGATTTTCCTAACAGTCATAGATGTCCCTGACTGTTTGCCAGTTAGGAGGAGGGATCTTCTCTTAAAGCTTGGGGCCTATACATCACAAATGGACCCACATTTGATCGTAGAGGATAATTTATAATAAACTGAGATAAACAACTGGCAGGGCAGATATGGTTATTGTTCTGATTAAATCATCTATTCCAACACAAAGGATGAGGACCTTTTTAAGACTATTCATTCAGAAGCTTAGATTAAAGTCATGTTCCTCCATCTTTCAGCTCTACCATTATATTATTTTAGTTTTTGTCCTTTAAATACTTGCAGCGGCCCCAACCATCATATCCTCACACCAAAACAATAGCAGAAGCACATGAATCTTTTTTCTATTTATTTGTTTATTTATTTATTTATTAAATTTTAGAGTTGTAAGGTGTTGGTGGGGATTTACTACATAAGTAGGTTGCATGCTGGTGAAGTTTAGGCTTCCAGTTCACTCTCTCTTCCCCCATAGTGAACCAAGTACTCAGTGTGTTGCCACGTAACCCCCTCCCTCTTTTCTCTCTCCCTCCTTCCCTCAAAGGAGTCTAGTGTCTGTTGATTCCACCTATGTGCTAGTGTGACCAGTGTTCAGGCTTGTTTTTGAGTGAGAACCTGTAGTATTCAGTTCTTTGCTTCTGTGACAGTTCACTTAGTACAATGGTCTCCAACTGCTTCCAAGTTGCTGCAAAAGCCATGATTTTGTTCTTCTTTATGGTCATTGTGTATATGTACCACATTTTCTTTATCTAGTCCACTTTCTATGGGCACCAGAGTTGGTTCTATGCTTTTGATATTTTGAGTAGTGTTGCAATAAACATGCATGTGCAGGTGTCTTTTTCGTAGAGCACTTTATGTTAGTCTGGGTATATTCTCAGAAGAGAGGGCTAGCTGGATCATATGGAAGCTTAATTTTCAGTTTTTTTAGAAATTGCCACACTGCTTTCTATGGAGGTTGATTAGCTTACATTCCAATTGGCAAGGTAGAAGCAACCCCTTTTTCTCAACAGCCATGCCAGTATTTGTTATTTTTTAACTTATTGATTGTAGCCATATTTACCAGTGTTAAGTAATATCTAATTGTAGTTTTGATTTACATTTATCTGATGTTTAGTGAGGCTGAACATGTTTTCATGTGTCTGTTGGCTGCTGGTATGTCATCCTTTTAGAAGTGTCTGTTCATGTCCTTCGCCCGTTTTTTAACGGGGTCATTTGTTTGTTTGTTTGTTTGTTTGTTTCACTTTGTTTACATTCCTTGTAGATCCTATATTTTAGGCCTTTGTCATATGCATCGCTTGCAAAATATTTTTTCCCATTCTGTGGGTTGTCTCTTTACTCTCCTGATGGTTTCTTTTGCTGTGCAAAAACTTTTCAGTTTGATAGGTTTTCACCTGTCTATCCTAGCTTTTGTTGTATTTTCTTTTGAGGACTTGGCCATGAATGTATTGCCTACTCTGATATTTAGAAGGGAGTTGTCCCTTTTTGCAGATGATAGGGTTCTTTACTTAGAAAATCTTAGAGAGTCTGTCAAAAACTTCCTCACACTGAAAACAACTTCAGTAAAGTCTCAGGATACAAAATCAACATGCAAAAGACATTTGCATTATTATACACCAACAACAAACAGGCTAAGAACTAAATAAAAAACACAATTGCATTCACAGTAGCTGCAAAAAATGAAATACTTTGGTATCCACCTAACCAAAGAAGTGAAAGATGTTTCTAATGCAAATTACAAAATACTGCTCCAAAAAATATTAAGGATCATACGAGCAAATAGAAAAAACATCCCTTACTCATGGAATGCAAAAATCAAGATCGTCAATATGTCCATTCTACCTAAGGCAATCTACAGATTCAATGTAATCACTCTCAAATTGACAACATCATTTTTCACAGACCTTGAGAAGACAATACATAAATTAATATGAAAGCAAAAAAAGAGCACAAATAACTAAAGCAATCCTCGTCAAAAGGAAGAAAGCTGAAGGCATCACACTTCCAGACTTTAAACCTTATTACAAGGCTACAGTAATCAAGGCGGCATGGCATTGGAACAAGAATGGGTACATAGACCAATGAAACAGATCAGAGAATCCAGAAATAAAAGCATAGTCCCTCAACAAATCATCTTTGACAAAGCCATTAATAACAAACACTTGGAAAATGCAACCATATTTAGCAAACGATGCTGGAAAAATTACCTAACCACATGCAGAAGAATGAAACTGGACCTCTACATATTACGATATACAAAAATTAACTCTTTTGCTTTTTAAAGGCAACAATAAGCCTTCCGGTAAACTCCCAACAGAATTTACCTCACTTTGTATTGTGTCACATACATACTCCTAACCCAACCACTGACAAGGGGATAGAATGACCTTAACTGTTCTATCTCTGGTTCAGACTGCCCTGAAACACAAAGTATCTTGACACCAAGACAAAACTTAAATTCAAAGACGAAAGGAATATTCATAACCGACAGTACCTGCTGCAGAAATATTCTGCCTTTAAGAAAAATATTTCTGAGCCTTACCATGGAAAAGAGGATTAGAAAAAAGGAATTTTGACCCTTTGGTGAGGGAACACTTTTTATTCAATTATTTGACAAATATCTCTCATGCAATTTACCAGAAGTTGGGAATACAAAGATAAAAGATCTAATCTTTGCCCTCAGAGAACTCAATCTTTTGGTTAAACAGACAAGTCGATGAACAACTATAATACATTGTGATAAGAACTCTACTAATAAATATGTACTCAACTGGGTCCTCTCAACATTGACTATAAATTGAAATAAAATGAAATCTGTGACTTAGGCAAATTTATACATATATTTGTTCAACATGAATAACACGTTCTGATGGGTGGGTTCAAAGATAGAAGAACTCAAAATTAGATGCAAATCCTTAATTCTTTCCATACTTTCATATGTAGCATTGAGCAAATTCTTTAAATATTTGGTAACTCAATTTTCTCACCTTTAAAAAGTGAATTTACTTATTCAGTCAATGTAAAAGCAAGAAATGAAGCAAGAGATATCTCATGGGCCTACAATGAGTGATAACAATTTCTATAATAATGGAAGTGTCTTTGCCTCATCACCAAGAGAAAATTTACATAAACTTTAGAAAAAGGAAACGATGAAAGTGAAGGAATATCTTCAGCTATATTCCAGTACTTAGATTACTTTGAAATTCGGACTCTCTGGAGAAATTGTGCATCTGGCATCTAAAAAGCAAGAATATGAGATTTAAAAATTGTCAATGTTCCAATTGTAGCAGCAATACATTTTATTTTCTTTAGAGTTCATTCCTTTAATCAAAAAATATTTATTGTATTAAATGCTTTTCAGATTATTCACTACCTTCTCTAGTTACTAGAACTCCGGAAAGGTGATGACACTGGGGAAAAGGAAATGGGAAATATGTGTCAGATGATTGAAAGAAAGAATGGATTTCTTGGCAGTGGCACACTTTTGCCACCTTATGGATACAAGCCAGAATTACGGGGCCAGTTTTTTAAGACATGAGCCAGAAAGAGAATTTGTTTCTTCTTTCTTTTTTGCTTTCTTGTGTTATCCAGTCATCTATCACATCTTAATTTCTGGTATCATATGAAGCATTGTGCTAGGTTCTGGGAATGCAAATAATTTTCCTCATGGTCTCAACTGTCAAAAAAATTACTACCTAGTGAAAGAAAACATAGTATAGGATCCCACCGAAGGAAAGCACAGTTTATTTTAAAAAAACAAAAACAGAAATTAGATGGCTGTTTGTAATAAATGAATTTTTTAGAAATGTAGTATCTGTCTCTGTCCTTAATTTAGGAAGAAATTGCAATACTTCCTTGGATATGCTATGTGTGAGTCAATAAAATCATTGAACCATAATTTCTTTTAAACCACAATTTTCAACCTTTCTAGGGATTCAGTACAAGTGCCATTGTCTAAATCAATCAATCACATAGTTGTCTATTGAAATTTCATGATTTCCTAAAGGTTAAGAATTTACAACAATCTAACAATCCTCTGTAACCTATGTCGGTATTTGATCTATCTTACTTTAAACATTTTCCCTTTGTGTGAATTCTTCCTTAAGAACAAATATAGTCCATTTCTTTCTTCAGTTCACACCTGAGAAGATGAGCAATAGATGAGCAGGAAAGTGTCACCTTATAAATAAGTTTTTTTAAAAAAATCAAAGACAGTTATTAATTAACTCCTTCTGATTTATTTTTTCAGAAAAAATAATTACAACTCTTTTCCATTTTCCCAACCTCTCAATCATGTTAAATGCTCCCTAGACTCTCTTTGAGTTTTCTGAAATGCATAATTTCAAATTGGGCACATTATTCAAATAAAGTTATTTTTCAAATATTTTGTAGGGAATGGTGTTTCATAAGGGATAGTCAATGACTTCACTTTGAAACTATTAAACATAAAAATTTTGGATTTTAAAATCATGTTTATTATTTTGCAATCAAAGATCAAAAGACATTTCTTAAGGTCTCCCTTTGTTAATATTATGTAGCCATAAAGAAGAACAAAATCATGGCCTTCACAGCAACTTGAATGGAGATGGAGATCATAATACTTAGCAAACTATCACAGAAAAAAAGAACTTAATATCACATGTTCTCACAGGCCCTGATCACTGATCACACTAGCACAATTGTTGGATGGGTAAATGCTGGCCACTGCTAGAGGAGGGAAGAGCACATAGCAACACACTGGGTTCCTCGTCCACATTCGGGAAGAGAGAGAGTCAGCTAGAAGCCTAGGTTTCACCAGGACGCAAACTACTTATGTAATAAATCCCTACTTGTACTCCACAACGGTATGATTAAAAACTTTTTAAATTTAAAAATATTTTAAAGAATAAAATTAAGGAAATTATGCTAAAAATATATCACTTTTCTATCAAAATTTCAAAGGCTATATGAGAGATTATTGTGTCCCTCCAAGTAAAACATTACTGTGTTCCTTGTGACATACTTGCTGATTACAAAATATGATTCTGAGAAAAACTTTTTAATAATTATAATAAGTTATAACTTCTCTGTGAGTTGATTTTGAAGTGTTGGTACACTTCAGCTTTGAGTTGTTATAGTCCTCTAATTTAATTCTTTGGAATTCAGACCGATTGTCTGTCTTCAGTGAATTTAATTTTTTATGGATGTTCTTATTGACTGAGTAAGAGCAAATTTGAAAAGTTTCTACAGAAGTTAAAAAACGTGAAGACACAGCATTTATTATCCATCTATTTATATACAACCTTTACTTGCACATACAAATTTGGGACAGCAACTAATAACAGACAAGAAAGTAGAATTGCAATTGAAAAATCAAAAACAAAAAACTATTAGAAGGAAAGTCAAGACCTGAAAAGAGTTCTAATATGTATACTTTAGCAGCGTATATAAAACTGGGCTTCACTTGTATATTTAAGCTCCCTGATATTCAAAGTGAAAAAGGAAAAGATATGATTTGTTACATAATTGCTTATCTCAGAAAGTCTTTTCTGTTGCTAGGACTAAATTGTAAAAAAAAAAAAAAAATTGCCATACATAGTCCTTTAAAGTCTACAATCCTAAAGGGTCACATGGAAAATAACCTCAAACTATTCAAAAAGCAAGCAGAGCAATAGAAATCCACAAGATGCCAACCTTCATTAACATTAAAGCACAGGTCAGTGAACGTGTTCGGTGTACAAGAACTTGGCTTTCATCTATGGAGCTGGTGACCTTGGATTTACAAGAACAAGTGCAACCAAAATTTGAAATGCTTGAATATATTAGCAAATATAATTTGACTAAATGCTCTTGTTTGTGATCATCTATTTTCTTGTTAGTCTTTTTACAAATAAAAAAAATATTAACTTGTTTATTCTTTTAGGCTGCTTGCAAGAGAAGGTTGTTTATCTCAAATCATTTTCTTTGGGGGGTACAATGCAAGGAATTGCTGAATACCTACATAATTAAAGATATTTCCTATCTGACATTGGATAAGTGACCAAGAGATAAATTCTTCTTGTCACTTTCAGCCTAGACTCACTTTCAGCAAAAGCCCTGCCACATGAGAGAGCAGATGATGGTGGTACCCCTTAATGTATTTTATGTCTCATAGACTACTACAAACAGACTTCTCTTACTTTGCTTGTTTCTAGAAGGTAAGAGACTCATTCAAAATGCCTGAAAGTACTTGTAAAACACTTTAAAATGAAATCCAGGTCAAAGGCATAACTTCAGAAAATGAACAGCAACCGTTACAAACCATCAATCCAGGCTGGCTAGCTAGAATGCTGTCCAAGAAAATTAAATATTCTGTGATATTCTAGAAGTGAGTCTACTGCTTCTCATTTTCCTTGGCCCAAAATATTTATCTTGAAGTTGGTTGCAACGTATCCCATGGAATATATGGGTATACAATACTGCAGAGATTACGTAATGCCCAAGTGACATTGTGCATTCTCTCTCACACACACACTCATCTGACATCATTCCTTATTATTTCCAAGAGACACAAAAAACTTAGAAAAATTCTATATTTTCAAAAATGGATAATCTTGTAATTTTCTCTCTCTCTTAAGATCTTCGATCTTATAATTTGAGGGCAGATTTTTAAAATAACGAGGTTATGTATTCCTGATTTACCATGCACTTTTTTTTAGTGCTAAAGACTAGATCCCCTTCCCACCTTTTGATATTTCAAAGTACGTTAGGTTTACTCTCAAGCAAATGCACACAAACTGTGAGGATAATATAACTATTAAGGAAATATCCTAAAGTTACATGACTGGAGATTTAAAGAATAATGTCCTGGATTGATTAATAAGGTTTAATTCTATGTTAAAAGTCGTATGTGAGTGTCTTAAACATATTGAATACACTCTTACATCAATGCTCTTGCTATATAATAACTTATAGTAAAAAACTATTAATAATAATACTAGATGACAATTCTTAAGAAGGATGCACTGTTGTTTTCCCCAAAGAGTGCAGCATTTTGTCATGGTGAAAGGTCTTTAATGTATACTAACCTGTTTAAAGTTTAATTTCACTTTTTGTTTTTTCTCTAGAACAGATATAAAGAATGTGCGACAGAGTGACTCCAACTCAAAAAAAAAAAAAAAAAAAAAGAGAGAAAAACTTCATGAGAAACAAAAGAAAGCATAAATAAACCGATTAAAAATTCAATATTGGGCCAGGCTCGGTGGCTCAGCCTGTAATCCCGTGCTTTGGGAGGCCGAGGTGAGGGGATTGCCTGAGTCCAAGAGTTCGAGACCCGCCTGGGCAACTTGGCAAGACCTCATCTCTACAATAAATCAAAAAAATTAGCCGGGCATGGTAGCACGCGCCTGTAGCTCCAGTTACTTGGATGGCTAAGCGGAAGGATCACTGGAGTCCAGCAGGTTGAGGCTGCGATGGCTGGGAGCGGCCACTGCACGCCAGTCTAGCAACAGAGTGACTTCAACTCAAAAAAAAAAAAATTCAATATTGTCCAGATGTCATTATACACAAGTTAATTCAATATTAATTTTTGCCAAAATAAAGTTTCAGGTCGATTAAACTGTCAAAAAAAAATAAATAAAACAAAACAGAACTAGAGAAGACATTAAATTGATTGATTGTTTCTCCAATATTAACCAAGGATAGGTAGCTATTCTCAACATGAAAATAAAGGAAGAAATCACAAAGGCAAATTGTAATGTATTTAAACTATATTTTTAAATTTCTATTTAAAAATCATGGTAAGCATAATAAACAAAAACAGCAAACTAGAAAAAATATTTGCAGCATATGGGAAAGCCAAAGATTGCTTATTCATACTCCAGAAATTGTATTTGTGAAACCATAAGAAACTATGCTCACCTCTTGTGCCAAGGAAAATAGACATTCACAAAAGAAATTAAAACAACTTAATAACACATAGCAAACCTTTCGGTCTTGCTTGTAACAAAGAAATGTGGCTGAAATATGCATTGCTGAGGATATATTGCAAAGGACACCTGTACACTATCTTGGGGAGTATAAAGTAAAACTACTTTGGGAACACAATCTGGAAAAGTGTTGCAAGACCCTATATGTGTTTATATGATTTATCCAATAGATTCACTTAGGAATATGTGTTTTAAAAAAATAATCAGAAATGTGATGTTACATTGTATATAAGAATTTTTTTTTTGCTAACTTTACAAGGAATTGTGAAAGATGGAGACAATCTAAAACTTCATGTAAGTATATTTTATAATATAAGCTCATATTAAAGGACTACTCAAGAGGAAAATTCCCATGATATAAAGTTAAATGAAAAGTAGACCTTAAGATTATACTTATTATGATGCTAACTTTGCACAATACAAATATATATTGTATTGCACACATATGTATTATATACATGTATCAGATGGTAGTTATTACTATTTTTAAATATTTTATATACTGTTTTTCTTCAGTGCTTATGAACATTATAATTTATTTTCGTTTTTTACACAGAATTTTATGCAAGCATATTATATAAGTTGGGATGGGGAAGGGTGGGAATAAAGGTAGTGGTGTCCTCTTTCACTCCTAAGAAATCCTGATATAGGGAAATGATTAAGAAGAGTAATTCACATGTCAAACTACAGGGCTCAAATCCCAACTCACCTCTTATCAGCTATGTGAACTTAGGCAAATAACAAACTCTTTACCTCAGTTCTCACTGTAGAGTATGAATAATAATAATAGCAACCTCAATGAGTTGTTTAAGAACTAAAATAGTTGACACCCTTAAACCATCCTAACACATAGTAAACACCATACAAATGTTGGTGTTGTCATCACTGCTAACACAACTCTACTGAATAATTCAGACAGAATCTTCTGGGAGCCATTTACTCCAATTCTGTACATCCAGTGTCAATCTTAAGCATTGCATTTATAAAGGAGTGAAAACATGTTATGAACGATATTCCAGAGTGGAGAATGGCACTATAAGTAAAGTCAGACCAAACTGGCAAATAAGTTTTAAATGCTCTGTAAAACCAAATTTGTCTCCAAGGAAGAATTTTTTCAACAGATGTCTGAATTGAAATTGGAAGGTAGACCATTATTTACCAGATTTCATAATATGTGGTTCAAAATTTTAAAAGCCACAAACTCCCTGATAAAATCAGGATTGCTGAAAGGTAGACCTTATTTGGAAATAGGCACGTACTAGAAAATCTACAATCTACACCTCCTCTGTGGTTCGCGTGCATGCTGAGGTTTCTCTATGAATCAAACACAGAATCTCTGGATTGGAAATGATTGAACCAATGCACATTTTCCCCTTTGTGTGTGTTCCATTTCTACTTTTGAATGTGTAATGCCAAACTTAACTATGGGTACTGATACATTAAAAATTCCAGGTGGAATGTTCAAGCAATATGAGGCAGGGTAATTTATTGAGCTATTAATTTTTGTTTTGTTCTCCTTGAGTTTTCCCTTTCCACATTCCCATAAGGTGTCCTGGGTCTTTTTGCCCCTATATCTCAGAGAAAGCTTGTGGTTGCTAAGCTGAAAGCAATGACTGACTGAAGATTCTTTTCTCAGTTTTTGTGTTTTGTAAACTACATTGCAAGAATGAGAAGATCATGCTGGGATTAAGAAGAGAGAAGAAAATGCTTTTTGTTAGGAATAGGGGCAAGCAAAAATAAGAGGGATAAAGCTGATATTCCTCACAACCGAGGGTAACGGTGGCCATTGGAGCCTGAGAATAGTGGGGACTCATTTGCTGTCCCTGGCAGTACTCCAGGATGTGGCAAGATTTCAGCTGTGGACTGCATTTGGAAAAGCTGGACCTACCACATGGAATTATGGACACTGAAAAGATGCCCATGTCCACATTTGGTATAAAAGCAACAGGGATGATTAACTCAAGTTCCAATGAGGAGCAGATCGGCAGCTGTGGTCATAGATTGAAGGCTGGAGGGCTGCCTTTAGTTTGGCAGACTTTTGTACAACACAAAGTGCCCTCAAGCAGATGACTGAAATTTTACTTCCTACAAACTCCAAGACGTGTGTGTGCCTGTGTGTACATATGTGTATATGACATTTCTTGCCCATATTAATTTATAGACAATGATTTATAATGAATTAAAATGCAATATCAATATCATTGCATTGAAGAAGCAAGTATATTTGTAACAAACATTCAAAATTTCAAATTGTTGTCTCCATGCATCCCAAGTTCTTGCAAGATCAAATGAGAGCTTATGTTGTGTCTCTAGACCAAAGGTAATACTAAGTCATAACAAAAATGTGATTGCATTTTATTTTCCACTTTAAAGAAAATGATAGGTTTCTTTTCAAAGTCACAAGTTAAAATGCCACACTGAGATTTTTTTAAAAAAAGGATCAGCATTGAAATGACATCATTTGGTACTTGCATATTTTATGACCTATCTAGTAAAAGGAGTCATACCAGACTCTATCATCTTTTTTTTATCCATTGGGCAAGTGAAGCTTAATTTTTACAAAAGATTGTGTGACAGCTTTGTATAATAAGTAACAAATCATTATGATTTCCTCTGCTAGTCATTGAAGGAATGCTAATCATAATTAATGTGCATGTAATGTGTAATTTCATAGAAGTGAGGCCATAAATTAGCATTAATTACAAGACTTCTCATTCCTTCATCAATTGAAATGCTTAGCAATTCCCTTTAAGCCCCAGTTTTCAAAGAACCAATTGGCCATTCTAATACTTTCAAGGTGAATCTGGGGTATGCTGGATCTTTCAATCAGAAAAAGATAAAAGAAAATGCAAATTGTTTTTCCTAATCTCTGTGCTATCCCTGCATCTTATTAGAGAAATGTTACATGGCTTTCCTAGTCTGGCACAAATCTATTAACTCTGACATTGGAAGAGAAATGTTTAACTCTGAAAATACCCACTTAGGCAGAAATAAGGAAAAGACACTTTGTCTTCATGAAGCAAATTCTCCTGTGCTGAAAGCATCTCTCCTGGAGAACATGTAATTTGAAGCCCTGATTTTGAAGAATTATTTTCCACAGATAACTATTTTACTGTCCAATGTATTGGTGTAATGTAGAATGACAAGTATGAATGTTATTGAAAATTACTGTTTCCTTAGTGAGAAAGAGATTTAAGACCAAGTTCAAATGTATAAGTTAACTTTACCTAAAGTAGTTCTATCACTTTATATTTTTTGGAACAAGTCATATCACGGTTTGTGGTGTTTGAGATGATTAAATCAGATTATTTTCTACAATTGGCAGTGCAAGAGTGTTGCTTCAGATGGATTCTCACGTCCAAAAGCATGATCTGCTGTGTCAGTAACGCAGCAGCACTGTCATCGCATATTATGACTTCTGTGATATGTCTTACTGACAACATCACCGTCTTTTGATTTACATGGACTGGCCTTAAAATAAATGAGTGGAATATTCCCCAAGGCATATAATCAATTGCATCTGTTGCAATGCTGGTATTTCCTTTGCCCTGTTTATACCATTACTGCCTCTCCTGAAGCAGTATTATCGTTAAGTGTTTCCATGAATCTGTCCTGGCACCAGCTCACAGCATCATTGCTACACTACAGACATTTCCATCCTCAAAGGACCGCAACAGTATTAGTATGCCCCGATATTGTATTGATTGTGATAAATGTTATGAGAGAAAACAGTGTATATTTCTTGTTGCATTTCTTTGCATCTTTGTGTTTGATGAAATAATAGCAAACCACTGTAGAGAAAAAACATCTGTTAACAATGGTGAGGTAATCTTTCTATACTACAAAATAATGTAAAAATAAATTACTGGGTGTTTCTGAAAAACATTCTCTGAAGTCTATAAAAATTGGAAGCATTTGACATTGTTGTAGCAAGATTAGGAAATATCAGACAGAAAAATGTGCTTTGTATTTAAAACAACATATGGTGGGATCAGACAATATTTATGCAACAAGATGTATTCTTAGAAAATGGCATATATATATGTATACACACACACATATATATATACACACACACAAACACACATGCGTGCACATGCACACACACACAAATGCACAGACATATGTATAAATTGGTTTACCTTACTAATATGCCCCACCAATTTATACCTCCTTTGCCTAGTTTTGGTATTCAAATGAATGGAAAAGTTTAAGGTGAAAATGAGAGGGGTTAACATCAACACAAAAAAGATAAAATTTCTATAAAAGCCATTATTCTGTAAAATTAAACAATAGAAATAAAGCCAATTAACTTTCTAAGCTTCCCTGGATGTTTGCTTTAATTTGAAATTAGTATCATATACCTTATTATATGTTTTAGTACATATAGTAGTTCATGAATAAAGACAGTTTTTTTAAAAAAGATTTCTTTTCTAATTAAATGAGTCATTATTCAAATCTATATAAATTTTTCTAGTAAAAATGAAAGAAAACTTCTAACGAAATGATTCCATTCTGTACAATCTAAGAATCCTTTTTATTAAACTTTATATGGAAATGAGGCTTTGCTTTTCATGTTGGAAAATACATTAAAGTTTTATTGCTCTGCAGATTTTAAAACATATCCAGTAGCTTACGTTAAATTTAATATACCCTTGCAAATCCTTACTAAGAAGTAAAGAAAACTGTGGTTATACTATTTCTAAAAATAAAATAAATCTTCATCAATTCTAAATGAATGCTAAATTTATAAACTTAGTTTGAATATCATGGACATAACAGAATATTTTCTTAAATTTCTGTTAGCAGTTAAGATTGAGTTCTCTAAATCAATCTAATTAAAATACCTATTATTATTAACATCCTGTCTTAAACACTTTCAACAATGAATATAATAGTCACAAAAAATATTCAAACATTTAAAATATTATACAATTCAGGTAAATGTTTTTTATTTTTAAAAATAAACTTTACCATTTTTCGTTTCTTCTATCTTTTCATTTTCTAATCATGAATGCAATGTATTACAAGTAAAATATAAGTACAAAAATACACTAATAAAGATTTAGTAGAAACCTAATAGATCTTTTAAAATAAAAACAAATACAAATATACAAAAATATGCAAATATATATAAAATACTTAAGTGACTATTTCGGCCAATGAAAAATCTCTGATATATGAATGTCACTAGTTTCATCATTGTCACATTGCTTCATGATTGTGATATGGCAGAAAATATCTTGCGAAGGTTTATTAGCTTTACATTATGTGCAAGGGTACAACATGTCACATATGGCAGAGACTGGGGCAAGAAAACCATAGAAAGCACACATAGCAATGCAGTAGTCCTGGCAATCTTATTAACTGACTAGCAAGCTTTAGTCAGTTACTCAAAGTTCTGCAATGGGCTCCCAAGTCCCTCAGAGTAAAAGTTGAAATCCTTACAATGACCTACAACATACTACATGATCTAATCCATTATTTCTCTGACCTCATATCTTATATTCTCCCCGTGCTTTCCCTACTCCACTCCCTCTAAAATCCTAGAAGTTCTAAGAAATCACCAACCTCAGGATTTTACACGTGTTCTTCCCTCTGCCTGGAACATCCTTGCTACAGATGTCACTGTAGCTCAAATCCTCACTTGCTTCGAGTGAGAATTTTTAGTGCTTTGCTGAATAGATTTCTCTGTAAGACCATTCAGGGTCATGAGCAACCCAATGCCCCGCTTGCCAACACTCCCAACCCTCCTCTTCTGTTGATTTCTCTCGAATACACAATACACCTTCTAATGAACTATATAATACTCTTTGTTTTTAATTAATTGCCTGATGACCCCAGTAGAATTTAAAGTTTTTTTAAAAATGAGTATTTTTTTTTTTTTGAAGGTAGGAGAGTCAATTTTATTCTTTTGTATTCCCAGTGCGTTTGGCACAAAGAAGCCACTCAAAAGGAATCTTGTAGAATGTTGAATTGGAAAGACTGTGATATAAAAAAATCAACTTTGAGATTTTAAAACATCTTGTTTTCTTGCTTCTTGTTAGATATCCTACTTCTGAAGATGTAGGTTATCAATTATTCTTTTATTGTCACTTTCAAGGTCACCAAATCTTGCAGATCTCATTGCTTTTATTTTAAATGCTAAAAATACTATATGACAAAGCCTGGACTAGAAAATGCAATAAATCCACATTTCACTATTCTATCACTGACCAAAAACTGGATAATATTTGAAGGTCATCCCAGCTGCTAGAGAACATTTTACCAAAATATTGATTTCTTGAAACTTCTAGCCAGGAATTTTTTGGAATATACAAAAGATTTACTGTTCAACAGATAACCCACAAATAGACATACATCCATTCAAGTTTACTGGAGTATTTACACATAAGAATCAATGATTTAAACTGCAGGTCAAAACCCAAGAGTGTGTCATGGGCACAACCTGCCAATGTAAAAGAAAAGACAAAGTTCACTATATCTCAAGTACTTATTCAGGGGAGGGACACATAACATCAATAAGGGTACCCACACTTTACCTGTATGATGACCATATATGTACCTAACCCTGATTTGTACTCCACATTTTTTAAAATAAAACAATTATTTAAAAAGAATTATAAAAGCAAAAATAAAAAAGAACATATTCTAAGAAAAAAAAAGTTAAGTTCTGTTCATAGTATCTTTGAGCTGAGAGGGACCTAAAAGATCATCTGCCTTGATATCCTCCTTTTATAAATTCAAGCACACAAGAGACAATAAAGAAATATTTGTAAAATAGAATAAATAAAATTATAGGCAAGAGTTTACATGACTTGATTTAATTCATACTAAGTGGCAGAAACACAAACCTGGCTTTATCACACACAAAAAAATCTAGTTCAATAGCTTGAAGAAGTAAAAAGTTGAAATGAAAATTAAAAGAATTTGTCATTTCTGAAGTATAAATTTCATTTATTTAAAAAGGTGAATTTTGACCAAGAAGAAAAAAGACTTAGTGTTTCCCAGACATATCTGATCATAAGAGTGCCATGTTTTTATAAAAATTCAGATTCTTAAAATTCTGTCATGGAACAAAAAAATCAAAATCTGCAGAAGGGCAACCTGAAAATCTACATTTTTAATATGTACTCAAGGTGATTATAGTTAAGCCAGTTTGGGAAGCAATGAACAATGGTCAGATCGTTTCATTTCTTTTGGTCCCACAACGAACCAATGATGATAATTAAGAGATTGGTTTGCTCCCAGATCTGCAATGAAGAGTGAAGAAGCAAAAATTACAAGACTTACTTTAGGTTTTTTGTTTTTTTTTTTTTGAGTTGGAGTCTCACTCTGTCGCCCAGACAGGAGTGCAGTGGCCACTCCCGGCCACCGCAGCCTCGACCTGCTGGGCTCTGGCGATCCTTCCGCCTCAACCTTCCAGGTAGCTGGAACTACAGGTGCGCGCTACCACGCCCGGCTAGTTTTTGATTTATTGTAGAGATGAGGTCTCGCCAAGTTGCTCAGGCGGGTCTCGAACCCATAGGCTCAGACAATTCACTCACCTCAGCCTCCCAAGGTGTAGGATTACAGGCTGAGCCACCGAACCTGGCTTACTTCAGTATTAATTGTTATCTTTCAGTCTGTAAGACAACTGCCTTCTCATTAACACTTCCTTATTTTAAACTCAAGCTACAGAAGATATCTCTTTCTCTCTCTCTCTCTTTGTGAGTTTTTTAGTTTAAAGAAAATCCTCGGAATCTGTAGTTAGGAGCAGAGTTTATCTCATAAAAATCTAAACTATCTGTAGTTAAGCTTGAGAGTATTAGCACTCACATTCACTTGCCAAAATTCAAATATAATGTTTATGTTCTTAAATGTAACTTACTTCTTTTCAACATATGTTCATTTACAGAGCTTTGCTAACTTCAAATTCAAGTTTTAAGTTTGTGGAGTTGGTCTACCTTATTTAAAAGAAGAAAAAGACAAATACATTTTTAAATAAACTGTATCTAAAACGGTTATATTAAAAAGTACTGTTCTATGAATCAATTCTCAAAATAACTAATTCAATATTTTTTCTTTTTACTTGAAACAATATTTTAATAATTACTTTGTCAAATGCATAGCTTGCAAATATTTCCCCCCATTCTATGCATTGTCTCTTCACTCTCTTGATGGTTTCTTTTAGCTGTGCAAAAACTTTTTAGTCTGACAAAATCACTTCAGTCAATTTTATATTTTACTGCATTTGCTTTTGAGGACTTGGCTGTAAATTCATTGCCTACTCTTATGTATAGAAGGCTGTTCCCTAAGTTTTCTTTTAAGATTTTTATAGTTTGAGATTTAATATTTAAGTATTTGATCTATTTTGAGTTAATTTTTTTCATATAGTGATAGGTAGGCATCTAGTTTCATTCTTCTACATGTGGTTAGTTAGTTTTCCCAACACCATTTGTTAAATATGTTTTGCTTTCCTTGATGTTTGTCATGTACTTTGTCAAAGATGAGTTGGTTGACGGTCTATGGTTTTATTTCTGGATTCTCTGTCTTATTCCATTGGTCTATGTGTCTGTTTCTGTAACACTACCATGTTATCTTGGTTCCTGTAGCCTTGTAGTAAAACTTGAAGTCTGGAAATGTGATGACTCCGACTTTGTTCTTTTTGCTGAAGAGAGAATAAAAAGCCAGCCCACAGAATGGGAAAAAATACTTGCAAACTACACATTCAACAAAGGCCTAGCTTCCAGGAATTACAAAGAACTCAAGTGAAATGATAGGAACAAAAAACAAATAACCTCATTAAAACATGGGCAAATGACATGAACAGACACTTCTCAAAGGAAGGCATTCAAGCAGTCAACATACATATAAAAAATTGTTCAGCCTCATTAATTATCAGAGAAATACAAATTAAAACTACAATGAGATACTACCTCATACTAGTCAGTATAGTTATCATTAAAAGGTAAAGACACAACAGGTGTCAGCAAGGCTGCAGTGAAAACAGAATACTTCTATACTGTGGGTGGGATTGTAAGCTAGTTCAACTTTTGTGGAAAACATTGTGGAATTTTCTCAAAGAAATAAAAACTGAGCTACCATATGATTCAGCCATCCCACTTCTGGAAATATACCCAGAGGAACATAAATTGCTCTACCAAAAAGACACCTGCATGTGTATATTCAGTGTGGCACTATTCACAACAACAAAAACATGGAATCAAGCCAGACGCCTATCAAAAATAGACTAGATAAAGAAAATGTGGTACATATACATGATGGAATACTACACAGCCAAAAAGAAGAACAATATCATGTCCTTTGGAGCAATATGGATACAGCTAGAGACCATCATTCCAAGTGAACCATAACAGAAACAAACAAAAAAAAAACCCTGAAGATTGTATTTTCTCACTCATACCTGGACTTGATTACCAGACACGAGCACAAAGGTAGGAAAAACAGACGATGAACACTGCTAAAGAAGGGTGATGGGAGGACAGACAACTACACATTGGAGGAGAGAGGGCTCATTAGAAGCCCAAACCTCACCTGCATGAAATTTTCTTACGTAGTAAATCCTCACATGTACCCCACAACTATAAAATTAAAAAAGAAAATACAAATAAAAGTACTATTGATTTGCCAAATTGTCATACTTGATCTTTAACTCTAGCTCCTTAGAGACAAAAAAACCTCAGGAAAAAAAGTGAAAAAAGTTTAAGGTAAAATTTTACATACACAGAGTATTCAAATAGTATCTTCACTATTCAATACTCCAGGTGAAAAGTTAGAATAAATTTTATCTGAAGTCAAGGTGATTATAATATAGAAGGAGTGCATAACCTATTCAGAACAAAAATCAACTAAGAAAATTAGTAACTATTTGCAGAAAGGAAGGACTTTTAGAAAGCTTTTTATAGATGCATGCCAGAATAGGCCTTTGGGCAAGTGTTTGAAAACTTTATGACGTGCAATAAGCAGCAGTCCAGCAGTCCCTTCTAAAAATAGAGGGTTCAGCATCGAAACTGCATAGATTCCATATGAATAAGTCAGTAGGGTAGCTCTGGAATCTGCATTCTAACAAAAACCTCAGGTGGTATCTGGACCATACTTTTGAATTTATAATTTAGGTTCTTTAACTCATGCATTCTTAGAGAATTATACAATGGACTTAAGAAAATGGTGGAGTCCTGAGAATAAGTGCATATTCTCAGGTGCTTCAGGTCCACAAACTTTTTTTTCTGTCCCAAATTCCATACCAAAGATAAATGGAAAATATAAATGCCATGTTGAATTTTGAGTCCTAATACTAACAAAATAACATTGTCCTGGGCTGATACCTCCTCTCACTAGATTAGAAAAGACTATTTCAAAGAAAGATTCCCCAGATAAATGTTTTTCCTGGATCATCCAATTCTAACTCCTAATAAAATCAGAGACCTTTTCTCTTAAAATGTTAATTTCCATATCAAATGGCTTTTTTGTTAAAAAGATTGGACCAAGTGAAAACCATTATGTGCCTCCTGGGTCCCATTTGCTCATTTACAAAGGTGCTGTAAGAAAGAATACATTATGAATATAGTAATACATAAATACTATGAGAAAAATTTTACAAAAATAGTTCCTCCAACCAGCTCCATTGTAGGTCAAGCTCATTTCTTCCATCAACTCTTTTATCTACTTATGAAATCAACTAGAGTCATTTCCTTCCCTGAATAAATCCTGGCTCCTAACCTAGGTGTTTTACAAATGTCATGGGATTTAGAAACAAACACTCTGTCTTCGCGTGACTTTTCTTTTCACAATCATACTTCTCAGAAGAGGTGAAGCCTTACCAGGACTCAGGAGGCCCATAATGATTTTTCTTTTCCTATAATCATACTAAGTATAAACCAAAATTGTTAGTAAGAATCAAGGACTTCATCAGGTATAGTAAACATAATTCTACCGTTCTTGTCAAAATGTAGACAATGCCAAGTTCAAGTGACTGGAAGTAGGATATTGTACAAACTAAATTTGTCCTTTAATCTAAAATTTTAAAATGTAATGTAAAGGCTACTATTAAACATGAATACAACTATTTTAAAACACACATATAAATTTAAGAATAAGAAAGCTTCTGTACTGAAATCTCTAATTTTCAATTAAACAGACAGAAACAGAGGTTATAGAGTGACATGGGATATTATAATAGCCAGGGAATTATTTGACCAAAAAAGACAGTATTTACAAAACCGTGGTAAAGAGATTCAGATTCTAGTTCTAACCTTTCTACTAACTAGCTGTGTCACCTGGAAGCTTTTTACTTTCTTTGGGTCTTACACTCGTAATCTTTAGTAGAAGTCTGTTATGCTCAGCAATTTCTACATCCCTTAACTAGTTGAGGACTGTCTCATTCTAGATTAATCAGAGAAGGGTTTTTACAGCTAGTTTTATTGAGCACTTTATAAAAAGAAATGCTCGTTCTGGTAAGCAAAGAAGGGAAATAAAAGAATTTACAAGAAGCATTCAGAATCACTTCAGGGTCTTATTTCCTAAGTCAAGTGACTGGAAATATGTTGATTTAATTTTGACAAAAATATACTCTTCAGTATCTAAAGGAAAGAAAAATTTAACTGATTAAAGAGAATTCAAAGAGCTTTAGGACTTCAAACAGTTCTTACAAATCATCTTACTGATTTTAAGTATTATTATTCCAACATATGGATAAAATTGTATAAAAGTATAAACAGGTCAAATATTAAGCCAGTAATGGCTTGAGAAAAAGTTATTTCGGTTTTTACTTGCCCTCAGTTGTCTGTAATTGAATTATCTCCAAAAAGGAAAAGGTTTTTCTGTCTCTTATATATAATACAAAACTTATTACAATATCAGATTGTTCTATGTCTTCTTTTATTATTATTAAAATATTTCCTGTAGATGGGGAAAAGACTTCCTATAGATGAAAATCAAGAAAGAATAATTTATGACCGCTTTAAGAAACTTTCTAATTATCCAATTTGGGGTAGGCAGAGGTTTCAGATTCCATGTAACCCATATCCTTCAATTTACAGATGGAAAAAAAAAGCACATTCAGATAAAACGACTTATCCAAAACCAAATAGATACTTAGTGACCAAACAAGCCAAAAATATCTGTTTGCTTACACCTAGAGTTCTGCTCTTTTCACTACTTCATTGTTTCCAAGGTTCTATAAATGGGTCAGGGAAAAATAGGTCCCATTGTCAGCTATGTATGGGAAATGTTGCATACCTAATCCTCTTCTCAGAAACCCACTAAGCACTTTAGCAAAAGGAAAGACTTCTGAATTATTCTGCAGTAAAATAAAATTTACTTGATTGTGTTCAATTAAATGTCCCTACTCTTCCTCTATAACAGTCACTGTATCTTTATATATATTGCTGTTTAGTATATTGCTATTTAATATATCATCACATTCACCATGCAATTCTTAGAATATTTGCCAAATATTTTCCTGAAACTTAGGAATTAAAAGAACTACACTGAGTTACGGGTATTCACCAGTAGAAACTTAGATAAAATATGTGGGAAGGGATTCAAAGGCTGCTAGTCTAGGAAATGAAGAACATAAACTTAGACCAGGTCAAAGTCATCTATATGGATCAAAAATTCTGAACTGAATGTCTTAGAGAAAGTAATTGGGCATGCCTCTAATACTTGCTCAATTGACTGCATAAAATTGAACTTAAGTGTGGCCTACATTTAATAATTGAGGTTCCAGAATTTCACTGGTAAGACAGAGAGGAAAGAATGCAAAAATTCGGGAAGATAGGATTGTTCACATGAATTTACCACGTAAGACCTCTTCACTCGTCTTCTAGATGGCTCAGAACACTTTCTTTATCAAAGCATTGAGAGACACATTGTGAAGAGAAGCACCAACAACCTTGAAAACTGGCTGTCCTCTGTAGAATCAACCTTCATGAGGAGAAATTCTGCTACTGAAATAGGGGCCCGATTTTGAGAAATATGTTGGAATTCCAGCATGACAACAGCCACTCTTAATCACCAGGGACAAGGCAATTATATAACAGAATCCAGACAAGAAAATAATTCATGTGGTACTATGACAAAGAATATGACTGCATTTTTTGATGTTTGACTGCTGTCAGTTTTTAAGCTCATATGTCTCTTCTTTCTGCTCCACACATGGGTAAGATGATAAGAAAGCCTGGGTGTTCCCTCCTTTGACACCAGAGAAAATTCAAACAATGCAAGTTCTGGTTAACTGGGACTTACTTGTGCCTGCCCTGCCCTCCCCAGGAGTCCTTTGTTTGAGCAATAAACTTTCTCTCAAATATCTTTGGCATGTGGAGTGCCATCAGATTCAAAATCCTACTTATCAATGGGAAAGGGACCCGTTTTATCTCTATGTAGTGATCACAAACTGGATGTGAACTACGTTGATCTCTGTGGATGGCTAATTCAACACAGCACCTGTGTCAGACAAACCCTGACGTAACCCCAATGATCCATACCTCCTGATATTCATGCTGTTGTTTAATCCTTTCCCCCTAAGAACTGAGACTTTCTTCTAACCAATAGAATAGAATGTGGCAAAGGTATTGGAAGTCTCTTTCATGACTGCACACTATGTGGAAAAGTTTATAGGAAGTCACTCCGTGATTACTACACACACACACGCACACACATGTGCATGCGCGCGCGCGCGCACACACACACACACACACACACACACACACACACACTAAAAGAGAATCTTACTATAAGAGAAACAAGAGACTTTCTCTGTGGACTTGAAATACATAGTCATGTTGCAGAAGTTCTTATGTCAAGAAACTGCATTCAGCCTCTAGAAACCAAAGGCAAACTTCAAGTGATAGAAAACAAATCTACTGCCCTCAGTCATACAGACAAAAGGAAATAAATTCCAACAACAACTTGGATGAATTTGGAAGGGAATTCTTCCCTTATTGAGTTTCCAGATGAGAACACAGCCTGGCTGATGCCTTTATGGTACCTGGCAAGGCCCTGAGCAACACACCCAACTAAACATGTCTTATCTCCTGACCCATGGAAACTATGAGGAAAATGTGTATTCTTTTAGGCAGATAAGTCTGTGGCAGTCTGTTATGCAATAATAGAAAGCTAATACAGGATTTCTAAGAATGAAATACATAGTTTTTGAAAAAAGAAGTTTATATGATCTAATCAGGCAAACAGAGAGACAAAAAGTCTAGATTTTAAAACATGAAGTCTCATTTAATTCTAAACAATGAAGAATCATTGCTCTTCACCCAAATCTTATTTCTATGCCATTGTACAAGGCCTTTGAATGAAGATGATTCCAGCTATACCAGACTAAGAAGTAACTATACTACAAACAACAATGTATTCACTGATCAGACTAGCAGGTTACATGTTCCAGGTGGTAAATGATGTTTTGAAACTATTATTTCTTCATAATAAGTTAAATGATTCTGAATAACCACTCCATAATTTTCCTCAACACCAGAGTACCTGGCTGGAGGGGATTTGCTCAGCATGTGGAAGACTTTTCATAGTTACACTTTGATTCTTGGAATGGGTACTATCATGATCATCAAACCAGAAATGACATACATAGCTCCAAAGACATGCTCCTTTATACCAAAATATTAAAATAAAATTGATATAGAGTTCTCAAATAAATCAGAGTATCATTATTAATGATTTCAAAAATGCAGAATTGGTGATTTCTATTGTATTCTTACTTAACTTGCTTGTTTTGTATGCCAGAGGATGGAGGATGGAGGGATGTTTGAGAGTTACAATTTTGACAAACTTAACCATTCAGTGACTCCAGTTTCAGCTACTGCTATTCCAGGAATAACTTCTTTACACAAAGAGCCCCTAGAGCCTAGTATGCAGCTACATATTTCAAAAAAACTGGTTTTTTATCCCAACGAACATGGAATATCAGAATCAGTTTACTTTTCCCTAACAAAGACAATGGGTCATTTCTACTGTCTTACCTCAGGACTGTATCAACGCTCTTGAACTTTGACATAATTTCACCCTTAGAGACGATTATCATCTTACTGATTAGCTATATTAATAACATTGTGCTTGTGGATATAATGATCAGGAAGTACACTAAATACCATGGCAAACCAGACACATTCCAGTTTTGTCAAAAAAAAAAAAAGAAAGAAAGAAAATTTTAAAAAATACTCAGCTGGACTCAGTGGCTCAGCCTGTAATCCCGCGCCTTTGGGAGGCTGAGGTGAGTGGATTGCCTGAGACCGCGGGTTCGAGACCCGCCTGGGCAGCAAGACCTCTTCTCTACAATAAATAAAAAAAAAATCAGCCAGGCATGGTAGCGCATGTCTGTAATTCCGACTACTTGGAAGACTGAGGCGGAAGGATTGCCGGAGCCCAGCAGATCGAGGCTGCGGTGGCCGGGAGCGGCCACTGCACTCCAATCTGGGTGACAGAGTGAGACTCCAACTCAAAAAAAAAAAATACTCACAGAAGACATAGCAATTTTTTCTCATCTGAACAGATATATTCCAGGTATGAATTTGGTTGGCCTACCAGGCATTCTTATCCATTAACAACTGATCTTCATGGTATTCCACAAAATATTGCATCAGACAACAAAACTTATAAATAAAATATCTGCCCAAAAGCTCTTGCCCTGAAGAGTCATAGTATTAGTATATAACTTTTCACCTAAGCAGCAAAACTCCAAGGTCTTATTAACATTTTAGTTGCAGCAGCTGGGAGACAGCACCTTCTGTGACTGGCGCTTTCCTACATGCTACAATTTACTTTGGACCAGTGACCAATTGATGATGAGGTTACTGACATAGCAAGGATATATATAACTTGAAATCAAGAGATAGAGATGAGAATACTACCTCTCACTATTGCGTCCACAAAGCCCAACAAGCAATTTTGTTTCCTGTCCACAGAACTCTGGGTTGACTAATTTTGATAGTTTAGAAATGTAACTACTTCCTGGGGACAGAGAAATATTCCACCTAACTGGAATTTCAGACAGCCACCTAATCATTTTTGGATCCTCATGCCAACAAACCAATAACCAAAAAAGAAGGAAAGAAAGAAAGAAAGAAAGAAAGAAAGAAAGAAAGAAAGAAAGAAAGAAAGAAAGAAAGAAAGAAAGAAAGAAATGAATGTAGTCAGATTCTGAATACCATAAGGAAAAATATTACTGCCACAAAATAAATGGTAGAGGAGAGCAGTTTATGTTTGAAGGTGTCTAATTTGTCATGTCCAGTATTAAATGTTAACAGAAGTTTGCTGCAATCCAACACAGATCAAAAAGGGCACAGACCCCTGAGGAATGCCGCTATGTGTCCTCATAACAGGACAATAACCTAATATCTAAGGTTTTGGCTAATGATAAATGATACATGGAATGAGTAGTAGGTTAAAGTTATAGAATCCAATTGTGGTCTCATGACCAAGTATAAAAATGAGGTGTAAAACACAACTCCATTGTTATTCTTCCATATACATATACATTGCAACTAATACTAACTATATGTTGATGATAGTGACTTTTTAACTTACTACTTCTATTAGAGATATCAAATTATAATAATAAATATAAGAATAATGAGCATCACCCGCCTAGAGATAGATACAGTAACCGATGGGCTGTATGTAGAAAAAAGTAAGTACAGCTTTCTTTCCATAAAGGAAAGCAACATTGTGTTAGTCAGAAGCTTTTTGATTGTTTCTTTTGCTATTTGAAATATTTAGAATAAGGGGGGGGTGAATGAATATTGAAAAATCAGAGGAATAAACTGTACTGAATATTGTCCTTAGGTCAATGGTGTTTACCCAGGACATCTTACGCCTCCCTCTACATGTCTTCTATACTGCAGAATATGGCATTTTCACCTCTTCTTGACACCAAGGATCTGTATATAAATTTCTTTTTGCCAATTAAGCAAACCTAGGGTACATTTGGAAGGCAGAAACCATCATCCTGCTGCTGAATCTCCTAGAAAGTGGCGTATTGAAAACATGAGTATTTAGAGGTTGTTAATGATGGTATAACAACAGTTTCCTGATCCCTGTATTACAGATACTGCAGTGTGTTCTTGAAATCAGTATCACTAGTGTTACCCCCTAGAGCCCAGCTCATTAGGAATTCCAATAATTTTGTAAACACATTACTTTAATGCAGTATTTTATAAACACATTAGTATAGTTCTTTGTGCATAAAATATCTAGACTAGTCCAAACTTAGTAAGAGAACAAAGTGTTCTCAATCTAAAAAATGATACATACAAAAAAATAACTCCAAGAAACATGATGTTCAATGGTAAAATATTGCAAACCTTCCCTTGAGATTAGGAAGCAGCAAAGATATCAACCAATTCTATTCAACATTACACTAAAATTTTCTAACTAGTTCAGTAAGATAATAAAAAGACATAACAATTATAAGCATCAGAAAGGAAAAATAAACTATCATTATTCATTGATGATGTAATTTTTTTTTACCTAGTACATATCAAAGAATCTACAGAATAAATAAGTGAATTTAGAAGGTCATTTTATAAAAGGTCAGTATATAATAACCAATTGTATTTCTATATATTGAAAATAACCAAATAGAAAATTAACTTGTAAATTAATACCTTTTTACATTAGGATCAAATACTTAAGAATATCTATCAAAATATGTCCAAAATCTTGAAATTAATTAAGACATTCTCAACAGAACCACTATTATTTTCTTTCACTATACGTCTTATAAGTTCCTTGAGAATTAGACCTATGTTCATGCTTGTATTCTCTTAGGATCTAGTACAATGTCTGGCATATATTAGGTGCTCAAACAGGTGAAACACATTTAAACCTACAAAATTTTATATTATTTTAACCATTAGTTCTTAATTCTTACAGAATGTGTTACTTGTATAAAATCTGACAGCTCCCATTTCTACATAATTTTCCATTTTAAAGAATTACATCACAGGTAAAAACACAGAGCCATCCAAGGAAAAAATAAAAATGTTTGAAAAGAAAGGCAATCCACAGTACCTGATGAAGTAAGTCAGGAGTAAAAAGAACCAAAATCTCCAAATCTTAAATTCAAATGTCTTTCTGCTCTATAGAAAAAAATGCACTTTAAAAAATATGTTTCAGCAGCTTTTATGTAAATTACATATCTATTTCCTAATTATTTCGACTGTTACTTTTGATTAAATATAGTAGCTTTAGGAAATAATATAACTCTTAAATTGCTTTTCATCTTAAATTCACTTTCAAAAGGATTCGGAGCTGCATTGACTGACAGCTTAAGTTCTGAGTTATTCAGGTAATATATTTGGATCCAAAAGTTTCAGATATTCTATTGCACTTGTACCTATTGTGGCAGTGTCATGAGAAAATATGCCAAATTTTTTAGTTTTAAATATTGGAACTGCTTACAAATTTAAGAGGAGAGCTATAGGGGTCTACTCTCCATCTCTTCCAATAGTCATGAGGTCTGGAATAAGCAACCTCTGACAAAAATGATACTGTTCACACATGTGTTATCATATACCCTGTGTCACATATGTGTAGTGGGAGAAGGCTGTGCCCTTACTAAGGCTGCTACTCCATATGGTATCTTTATATTTTTCTTTGTACCTGTGGTATCCAAAAATAGTAACATCTTAACAAATTTTTGATGAATAGAAATGAATACTGGATCTTTTTTGTTTGGTATAAATAAATGGAAAACACAATAATATGCAATACAATTAACATTTTCTGCAGCATATTATTATGCAGGTCCTATATTTTATACCATTGGAACATCCCCAGAAAACAGCAAATATTACATTTCTTTTCATTTAAACTTAGCTCACAACCTCTGCCTGGTTTTAGAAAATTTAATCTTACGAATGTAAGTCTCATTTGGTTTAAGTCTCAGTTTAGCTAGGCTAATTCTCAGTCAATTTAGGGTTCTGCCAGTCCTTTTCCTTTTAGCCCCAAGTGACACCTAGACTTGAGAAAGACCTATTCATGATTCGATGGCATCAGAAGGGAAATATACATTGAAGAAATAAAACCACCCAAATAGAAACCAGCAAAGAGTATTTATTCAGAGCTTATGATACAAGGCAGGCAGCCCCCATCACTTGTGCTTGGCAGAGAATCAAAGGCAGGCAGAAGAGTGGGAAAGTTTTATAGAGGAAAACAGGGAAGGCTTCAATTACCTTCTGATTAGACATTTTTGCATGGGGAAGCTGGAAGTGGGCTAACTGGAAGCAAGTCATCCTATGTGATTGGCTAAAGGAGTAGATTCAACTTTTTCCTAAATTGGAAGTTAAGGAGGTAATGCAAAAATTAGAGAAACTTTCCGTTATTGACCCAAAGTCTAAACTTTTGGAGCTGATTGCTACAGAGGTTGTGGTTTGGCTTCACATACTGGTTGCTATGAAGGTTGTGGGTTAAATTTCTTTTTGTATCTGGTCTAGTCATTGTCTATTTGGATATGGATCATCTCTACATGTAACCCAAAGTGGTTTTCTGCCATTTCTGGCCTCTGCTTAGTTGTTCTTTGTCATCTTGATGTGTAGGGTTGCATCACTGACCTGCCTAAAAATATTTATGTTTACATAGTCCCCTAACCTCTACTTGTCAAGAACAAGTAAGGGTCTTTTCCAGCCCTCCTAGCCACTTCTGCATCCCTCCTAGTGACTGCATTGGGATAGGGACTCTGGAATGCTGCTGTCAGACATGCTGGACTCTGGCCTTCTTAACAAGGCGTTCTCTTGACCAGGTTACACCAAGACTGGTCAGATAACATTCCTGTGTGCTAAAGAAGTCAGTTCCTCCTACTTCTTTGGCATTACCACTGGACTTCCTGTTATCCTAACTCTCTCCAGGATTTAGCATAGAAAATGAGACAATAGATCTTTCTTAAAAACTCACAATCCAATCACGTTTTCTCTAATGTTAATGATGCTTTTTAATGGAAAGAGGGTTATATCAAACTTTTCCCATTCTATATTTTACAGAGTGCATTCTAAGCTCTGTATTCTCTAGAATTTGGTGCTTAAAGTGAAGGTTTTAGAATTAAACCAATCTAACAAGCATATCTTCTCCCAGTTGATAGTAGTATTTCTACAAAAGTGCACGCCATGGCTCTCAGTGGAAAACCTTTTCTAGAGCTTTCTTGTAATCTTCCTAAGGGATCAAAAGTCAAGACCTTAATTCTTTGTTGGCTCTCTAGTGTTCCCATCTGAAGGCAGCAAGCGAAAGCCATTGTTCCTCGTTACTATTTAAATGGCATTGCTGGGGAGGAGGCAGACCTGGTAGACTGTTGCCCGAAGAAAAGTAGAGAGGCTAGTAAAAGTAATTGAAAAACGTCATGTTAAAATCTTCCTCTCATCTCTTTTTGAAATAACATTTTTTTTGCTGGTGCTTTCATATATGTTAATTAGTTTGACTTTCAAACAGTCCTACATGGAGACATAGCAATCATTTGTACTAATATAAGGAAAAGTCTAATAACCTGATCAAAGGTCACACAACTTAAAAACAGTAAAGGAAAAATTAAAATACCAGGAAAAATGCTTCTTTAGTAAACTTAGACTACATAACAGGAGTGCATAGTAATAAAAGTGGCTTCTGTTATAGTCATTTCTTAATAATGGGTTATAAGGTTTTTCGTTTTTGTTGCACATTCAATATTTTTTGCCTAATTCTTCAGTGAGCAAACTTTCCAGAATAAAGGAGAATCTGAAAGAAATGAGTTCTAATTATCAGGAACTAATGCTGATTGATAATAATCAAACTGGCATTGTATTTTTTTAATAACTGGTTGCAAATAGATGTTTGATATTATAATTTATGGCATTAAATTTTATCTTTAAATATTTCTGAGCCACTTAACTATGAACAAGTATTCAGTTGTTCAAGATAATTCCCTCCCAAATTCATGTCGTTTATCACCTTTCAGAAAATGAGATGAGAAAGAAGTGCAATAACAGTTTCAAAATTATTTTTTTAAGGTTTTTTTCCTATGAAAATCTGTACTAATCCCCATAGTAGTCATTACATTAAATTACTAATTAGGGAGAGGGCAAGAATGGCCAACTGAAAGCATCACATGATTGCAGTTCTCAGCTCTATATGGAAGAGCAGACCTAGGGCTTTGAGGATCAACCTATAAATTCCAACTGAGGTCAATCAGAAGATCACCTGGGATGCAGAGGATGGACAGTTCCAAGACTTTGATAACCCTAGAAGTGGACCCAACACAAAATAGGGAAAGCGCCTTTGGAAACAGAAAAGGTGTGTGAAAATGACAACTTTTCTTCTCTACACACCTCATGTAAGCCTCTGAAGACTCAACCAGGGGAGAGACAGCTCAGGTTTTCCTCTCACTCCTCCTGAACAAGCCAGGCACAGAAAGCTCCTCTAAATAGAGACAAAGGCACTAGTAAAGAGCCATGTGGAGCCCAGGGAAACCTAGCCCCATGCATCAATCACCAACCCCCACTCCCTCCATGGAGAGGCTCAGAAGGAAAAGCTAAGATTGGCAGGTGGGACCTTTTCAAGCTAAAAAGCTTCTGCACAGCAAAATAAATCAAGAGAGTTAAGAGACAACCCACAGAATGGGAAAAAATATTTGCAACCTATGCATGTTACAAAAGCCTAACATCCAGGAGCTATAAAGAACTCAAATGAATTGCAGGATAAAAACGAATAACCTTATTAAAAAGTGGGCAAATGACATGAACAGACACTTCTCAAAGGAAGACATCCAAGCAACCAACAAATATGCAAAAATGCTCAGCCTCACTAATCACCATATAAATGCAAATCAAAACTACAATGAGATACCACCTTATACCAGTCAGGATGGCTGTCAGTAAAATTGAAAAAAAAAAATGGTGTGGATGAGGCTACAGAAAAAAGACGATGCTTCTACACTATTGGTGAGAATAGTGTAGAACTAGTGAGAGAACTAGTGGTGAGAATAGTGTAGAACACAAGTTTAAACTATGTGGAAAATAGTGTACATTTTCTCAAAGAACTAAAAATTGAGATACCATACAACCTAGCAATCCCATTTCAGAAAATATACCCAGAAGAGCATAAATTGCTCTAACAAAAAGATACCTGCAAACATATGCTTACTACAGCACTAGTCACAATAGAAAGACATGGAACCAACCCAGATGCTCATCAAAAGTGGACTAGATAAATTAAGTGTGGCATTTATACACAAGGAATACTACACATTCATAAAGACCAAAATCATGTCCTATTCAGCAACATTGATGTAACTGGAGACCATCATTGTAAGTGAACTTATTATAGAAACTACATGTTCTCACTCATAAGCAGGCCCTAAACTTTGAGCATGCAAGCACAAAGGTGGAAACAACAAATGGGGCTGGGAACTGTTATAAAGGATGGAGGGAGCAGAGGCAAGGGGCACACAACCACTCACTGGGAACTATGCCCACTACCAGGGGGAGAGAGGGCTCACTAGAAGCCTAAGCCTCACCTATGAGCAAATTATTTATTTAGTTCTCACACGTATAGCACAACACTAAAATATATTTTTAAAAAATTAAAAAAAAACTAAGTATAAGTAAAATAAATAATTATGATCCTTCTTTATCTATTAAATAAGCAGATTTTAAAAAACAATTTTTGTTCTTTGAGTTTGGGTCTTACTCTGTTGCCGAGACTGGAGTACAGTGGCATGGTCACAACTGATCACAGCCTTGACATCCTGGGCTTAGATAATCTTTTTGCCTCAGCCTCTCAAGTAGCTGGTACTACAAGCTTGAACCACTACACTGGCTATATTTTTATTTTTTAGAGATGGGATCTCACTATGTTGTCTAGAATGGTCTCAAACTCCTGGGCTCAAGCAATCATCCCATCTCATCCTCCCAAAGTGTTTGGATGACAAGCATGAACCACTGTACCCAGCCAAAAATATTTAATGCCAAGTTGAGTCAGAAATGATTATAAACTGCTATTAAAAGTATAGATTGATATAACTTGTAGAAATTGCTTGTATTTCAGTAAAAACTTCATCTATTGTAGTACTTTTTCTGTTCTTTTATTTCTAGCCCTGTTTGTTGTCTTAAAGCAAAATAATAAGTCTTTGTAAGCTGCTGGCTTCTTCACTACCACCATACCACGAAAAACCAGCATTGTCTCACTTCCTGTTCATCTCAACATTCCTTTACTCCATATAAATTTATGCTGTTCTAACTTTTCCTTTGAATTGCTTATATCATAAAAGTAAAATACGTCTTTTTAATAGCGTTGCATGAGAGCTATGATTTTTACCATTTTTCTGAAAATGACCTTTTAATAAAACTTTCTGAAAATTATTTAACAGTAGTTACCAACAATTATAAAAATGTTCAGATCATGTGTTCAAATATTTTCTCCTCTGGAAATTTGTTCTAAAGATGTAGTATGAGCTATATTTACAATGATGTTCATTTCAATGTTATTTGCAGTAACAAAATTTTGTTTTAGAAATATTTTAAATTTTAAATATTATTAAATAAATTTTTAAACATAAAAATCATAAATGCAGTAGGCCTTTAATAAACAAATTCAGCAAGGAGTTTCTATACAAAATCGACACCCTTCAGTTATGTTTCCATATGCTAAAAAATAAGCAATTCTAAAAGGAAACTTAAAAGACAATTGCATTTACAAAAACATCAAAAACAATAAAAATGAAATTGGATCTTTATCATCTTTATCATATTATATACAAAAATTAATTTAAAATGAATCAGTGACTAGTGCTAAAAGTAAAATACTCTTGGAAGAAAGCATAGGCAGAAGCTTCATAACATTAGATTTAACATAATTTCTTGCATATGACATCAAAGGGACAAAAAATAAATAAATTGAACTACATCAACATTAAAAATTTCTGTGAATCAAAGGATACAACCAATGGAATGAAAAAGTAATACATGGAATTTAGCTAAAACTAAGTAAATTTAGGTATAAGGACAGCTTTTTTTCTCCTCCCCCACCCCCTGGACAGCTTTACAGTAAACCTTCCATATCTGTGGGTGTTACAACAATTAAAGTAATACAAATAAAAAATACATTATAGTAACTATTTACACAGTTCCTACATTGTATAGGTATCCTAAGTAATTAGAGATTATTTAGAGTATATAAGAGATCTAAAAATTAACCTTCCATATGACCTAGCAATCCCCTTTCTGGGGATATACCCAGAGATACTCAAATCGCTTTATGAAAAAGATACCTGGACACACATGTTTATTACAGCATTATTCACAATAGCAAAAACATGGAACCAACCAAGCTGCCCATAAAAGAAGACTGGATTTTTTAAATGTGGTACATATACATGATGGACTACTATGTAGCCATAAAAAAGGACAAAATTATGAACTTCACAGCAATTTGGATGGACTTAGAGTCTATAATACTCAGTGATCTATCACAGAAACAAAGAACTAGTACCACATGTTCGCACTCATAAGTGGGCCTTGAGCAATTATCAAAATACTACAAGAAAGGGATTGACAGTAGTGGGAAACTGGCAGGGAAAGGGGGACATACTTCATCAATAAGGGTAACTGATCTCAAACCAGGTGAAGTGTGGACAAAAGTGAGACCCCAACTTCACCTGTACAATGACCATTTGTATACATAACCCTGAATTGTATCCCACATCCTTTAAAATAAAATTTTTTAAATAAAATAAAGTATATAAGAGAATGTGTGTGAGTTATATGCAAATACTACAACATTTTGAATAAGGGACTTGAAATCCACAGACTTTGGTATCTGGAGAGGATCCTGGAACAAATATTCCACGAATGACTGAGGGAGAACTGCACTTGATGTCAAAGTAGCCAGTGATTTATGTGATATGGAGGCAATCCTACTAAAAAAAAAACAAAAACAAAACAACAACAACTAAAAAACATTTACATGATTACCTTACATTAGTAAAGACTGGCTAGGATACAGAAGAAAAAGACCTCAAAAACATGTCTCTAGGAAGATCATTTATTTCATATTATTTTAACAATTCTGAGTGGCTTTTAGTTGATGTTTATCTTTGCTCCATACAAATTCAGGGACTCATGCATCTAGGAGCAGTTTTCTCATCTTCTACAGTAGAAATCCAAGGTATTCTTTCAGGAGTACTATCCAAGACAGTGAGAAATACAAAAGAGCATGAAATAAAATATACACACAAAGTCCGTAGGGGCCAGATCTGGAAGTGAACTGAGTTTGTTCAGTTCTCATTAGCCAGAAATTTATAATATGTCAAATACAGCATACATAAAATAGAAATGAAAAGGAGTTGACTTGGCATTAATCTATTGCTATATTAAAAATTACAACAAAATTTAGTGGCTTAAAAATATCAATATTGTTGAATTTCTATAGGTAAGGTATCTGGGTACAATTTAGGAGATTCCTTTGGTTTAAGGTTTCTCACAGTCAAGGTGTCAGCAGCTAGGCTATAGTCATCTCAAGGCTTGAGTAGGGAAATCTGCTTCTGAGCTCACTCGTAGGGTTGTTACAGAATTCGGTTTGTTGCTGCTATTTGTTAGAAGCTACCCTCAGTTTCTTATCAAGGGCTTCTTCATAGGATAGTTTATAACAAGGTAACTGACTGTTTAGAGCAAGAAAATGAGAGAATAAGAGCTACATAATAGTGCAACCCACTTCTAGAGTGACGTACCATCATCTTTCCTGTACTGTATTTGTTAAAAGCAAATCAATAGATCCAATCAATAATCAAGGGGTATAGATTGCACATGAACATAAAGATCAGGAGATGGACATCATCAGGGGCCACTATAGAAGCTGCCTACCATATTCCCTAACCTGTACTATGCTCCCCCCATGTCCTTCCCTAAAGCTTGTAAGAACTACCAGTAGGGACTTTTAACAGTACAGCCAACAAACACTTTTACCTTTCCCTTTTCATACCTGAAATCAGCACTTAAGTACATAACTCTACTTCCTTTTAAACACCCCCACCACAAAGATATCCATCAATTAAAACTACACTGCACCCCTTTTTAAATGAAATCACTGTATTAAAAAAAGAGAAAGAGGCTGGATGCGGTGGCTCAAGCCTGCAATCCCAGCACTTTGGGAGGCCGAGGCAAGAGAATTGCCTGAACCGGCATGTTTGAGACCAGCCTGAGCAACATGGTGAGACCTCATCTCTACAATTAAAAAAAAAAAAAAAATTAGCCAGGCATGGTAGTCCATTCCTGTAGTTCCAGCTACTTGGAAGGCTGAGGCAGAAGGATTCATAGGTCTCAGCAGATCAACACGGGGGTGGCCGTGAGTGTGTCACTGCACTCCAGTCTGAGACTCCAACTCAAAAAAGAAAAAAGAAAAAAAGGAGAAAGGAGAAAGGGCTGGGTACATTGGCTCACACCTGAAATCTCAGTACTTTGGAAAGATGAAGTGGGAGGATTGCTTGAGGTCAGGAACTCAAGACCAGCCTAGATAACATAGTGAGACCCTGTCTCTACAAAAAGTTTAAAAATTAGCTGAGTGTGGTGGCACATGGCTGTGGTCCCAGCACTTGGGAGGTTGAGGTGGAAGGAATGCCTGAGCTCAGGAGGTCAAAGCTGCAGTGAGCCTTGATTGTGCCACAGCACTCCATCCTGGGCAACAGAATGAGACTCCAACTCCAAAAAATAAATAAATAGATAAAAAGGAAAAAGATTGAACCTGGCTGTACACAAAGCATTCAGTCAATTTCTTGGTATTATTTGCTAAATAATCAATTCTTTCCAGCATGTTAATGGAATCTCTAACCACATAGAGCCCCCTCCCTCATTTATAGTGAACAGAAATGATAAACTTATTTGGATGTGGATTATTCAGTGGTAACAACGCAGTCTTTGTTCTTACACAAATAGTTAAAATCAAGTTAATTTTTTATTTCCTTTGTTGTATCCTTTGATGGACACTTCTATTCACTAAATCCATGTCATTTCTTCTTTGAAAGTATTAGTTTTATGATAGAAGGAATTTATTGAGTAAAATTAGATTTCCAAAGGGATCAGTAATAGATGTAGACTTCAAAGCAATGTAATTTATACCACTGAGCTTCTATTGACCTGTAAATTTACAACACGCCTGCTGTCACTTTCGTGCTCAATCATGGAAGATGTGGAGCATCAGTCTTTGGAAAACAAACGAAAGACTTCACAACAAACTAGGACTCCGGGGCTCTTCAACAATAGGGTCTTGAAAGAAATCACATTTTGTTTTTGAAGTGTGAGCCAATAAATGACTCTGCAACACTGAGTTCTTTTTAAATTTTTGTAAATCACAAAACCAACAAAAAAAGATCAAAATTCTCTTAACAAAGAAATAGAGTGTGATGCTGACCAAATTCAAAGTTAACAGCCAGTATATTTAATTGAGCCCACCTTAGCATGATGAGCTTAAAGAGATATTTTAAAGTATAAAGAGGAAAAAATAAAAAAAGAAATCATGCTCAACTAGGCTAGCTTTTCCAATCTCCCTGGATATTAATCTTATCTTTTAAATAAAAAGTTCCTATTAGTTATTGCATTTTCAGATGACACAACCTCACAGTGAAAAGAGCTTCACTGTAGCACTAATTTTTACCTTCTGATTTCTTAATTTAAAAATTAGATTCAGTGTACTGTAAATTGTACCATTCTAGTAACCTTAACCTTGCTTCTTTCACTGATTTCTTTTTTTCTTCTTAAAATCAATTGAAATCTCCCTATATATGAAATATATGCACACCTCTGAAAGACATATATATCCACTAATTTCCCTCTCATACCTTTGACTCCAATATGGCTAAAGTGGTTAACTTTGACTCTCTCCTTTCAGCACTATCTTCAATTTTATGTTATCATTCTACTAAACTCTTAAAGATTTAGCAGCACTTTGATTCAAACCAAATGGTCTTTTCAAGTTTGCTCCCTTTCTATATCTCTTCTTTGCCTTTGATTATTGTTTACCATCTCTCAAGTGCCCCTTTTTCTTAAGTGCTCCCTTCTCTTGAGCAGTTTCTCAGTCCTCTCTTGTGCTCTTTGCATTGCTCTCCTGCCTTTCTCTCATTTCCATGTTTCAGTCATTATATGGCCCAAGCTTTCTCATTACTCTATATCTGGATTGAGGCAACAGCCTCCTAGCCCGCTATTTGTCCCTTTTCTAGTGGTGCACTGGAGCCTTCTATAACAGTTTGTGAGAGTAGATTTTAAGTGTTCTGAAATTGTGCCAACTGATTTTTACCAAAGTAATTATTGAAAGTTAAAATATATAAATTTACACTTAAAAATTAAATATTTAAGTAAAGATAAAAATTATACCTATCTCGTTACTTTATAGTGACTTTACTATATTTTTCTATTGTGTATGATCTTGAATTTATTTACACCTATTTCATCTGAAGAATGGAAATACCATACTGAAGCTACAGCATATCTCTCCCCAGTTCTGCATTAAATAATGTCTTAAATCAGACCAGGCACAGTGGTTCAAGCCTGTAATCCCAACACTTTGGGAGGCCAAGGTGAACAGATTGCCCGAGCCCATGAGTTCGAGAATAGCCTGGACAACTTGGCGAGACCTAATCTCTACAATAAAAAAAATCAAAATATTAGCCAGGCCTGGTAGTGCGGGCCTTCCAGCTACTGGTAAGGCTGAGGCAGAAGGATCGCCCGAGCCCAGCAATTTGAGGCTGCAGTGGCCGTTGAACATGCCACTGCACTCCAGCCTGGGTGACAGAGTGAGACTCTGACTCAAAAAAAAAAAAAAAATCAGCCGTAGTGGGAGTTTCTACACCACAGAAATTGGCCAACACTAAAGATTAGGACTTTGGTTTTAAAGAGCAAGTTGTTACTATCTTCCAGCATATCACTGCCTATCCATGCACACTGACACACATCACCTCTGTCTCATCCCTTTCTAGTTGGAAAACTCATGATGGCATAGGGATGCATGTGGCCTGTCAGTGAAGATTCTATAGGACAAATAATGGCAGAGAGGATCTCTCTGTCCTGTAACTGTAGTTTCATGTAAGACAGGGAACAGAGGCAAGATAAAATTGAACAAGGAATAATGCAGTTAAGTTCTGAGAACAGGGACTAATCAGGAAGGCCTGAGGCAGATAAGATCAATAACTTGGAAGATGAGATTTCTTAGCTCAAGAAATAACTCTATCTGTATCTCATCTAAATTGCCCTAGATGAGAAAAAAACAAAGATCCATGTACATTGGATACAAGACTTACCACTTACAACATCCAGGACATATGATAGGAAAATCAGAAGATCTGTGCCTTAGTTGCAAAGAAAGTTAAAGATCTTTCTTGCTGATTTTTACTGACCAAATGTTTCTGGATGCTATAAAAATTCTTCAGTCATTCTATTTTTTTTTCCTTTTTGTAGTTAACTTAAAACAAAATCATCAAGAAGACAGCTTATAAGTTGTGACTAAAATTTAAATTAGAAGAAATACTTTGTGGCTGTCTCTTGAAGTATAATCAGCAATAAAAACTAGAAAATTCCCATTCAATATGTGTACTTCAACCTCTTTGATGTTTACTGTATAATTTCTGTGTTTCAAATGCAAGATGACTAAGACTTTCATCTTTCTTTCTTTATTATTTGTGATTCATAGTTTTTTGTTAAAAGTATTTTTAGCAGACGTTTTTAGAAAAACTTTATACTGTTTCATAATACCAATTATTAGTCATTTTATTACCCAGAATAATTTTGGTAATTTGGAATCACTAATATATTGCACATATAGTTACGTTTAAATTTTTCTTTAAAAAATTACTTTTTTATAAAGACCAAATTGGATATTATCCTCTCATACTTTGATAAATCTCATTGTCAAGAAAGGTGACAGTTAAACTAAATATTTTAATTAAAAATACATTTTACACATATTGTTATTTTCAGTTACTACATATGTCTTTCTTCATTTTAGTTTCTAAATCTTAATCAGAGTAATTCATAATATTAATCATATTTCATAGCTCTGAATTTTAATCTATTTTTCAAGTATCAAAACATGCTCTAAAATCAATTTTCCTTTTCTTAATTAACTATATAAAGAATTCTCTAGTAATAATAAACTAACAGAATACTTTCTTTAATAATAAAGACAACACAGAAATAGAAATTATTTAGAACTAAACAATTGGGAATATTTAAAACACTGTATTTTTATTATTATTTCTCTCTTACTCAAAGTTGTTACAATGAACACACACACACACACACACAAATTGAGAGCTGTTTGTTGAAAGCTAATTAATTTATTATGTAAAAAATTATGTTTGATAGCATATTACTAAAGGATTAACATTAAACTGATGGACAGGTAACAACCAGAAAACAAAACAAATTATAAGTGTATCGTTTTCTGCATTTCTTTCAAAATCACAGCACCACTTTTTATCTGTTTGGATAATTATAGAAGTCAGCTATTCTTTTCATATTCCTCCATATTCACTGTAAATTTGGGTGTCTTCCACGTTTTCTTTAAAGAGACTTAATGTCAAATTTAATGAGATCTTGATTTCAAGTTTCACATGATAGGGTAAATTTCTACTGAGGCTTTTTTGCCTTTGTGGCTAGAATTTTCCCTGTTCCTCCAGTCATCTTGCCACATGTATCTTACCAAATTTAAAGAGGAAACCCAGTAAAAGAGTCTAAGTGAACAAATCAACAGACATCTGTAACCTTAAAAAGAAAAAAAAGACTCAAAACATGGGATTATTAATGATGGTTCATTAGCCATATATAGTATTATGCAAATACAAAGGACAGTTCAAGTAAGTGGGATTAAAAACAGGAAGTTACTAAAAACAGAAAACCTAGGCTTGAAATTTAAGTGGGCAATGTGAAGCATTGTGATTTCAAATTAGTGACTCAAGCACTCTACTCTTCAATTTCCTTGTTATAAAAAGGGGCATATCTGTCACTATGGGATGTTTTATATATTAACTTATATGATTAATATAATTAACATTATAAAAACACTAGCTGTCAATAACAAATGTCAATTCACACACACCCAAGGAATCTCTCTTGTTTTATTCCATTGAAGTTCTCCACAAGTGTCACCTTAACTGGAAAAAGCATTTACCATTATTACAAGTATTGCCCTAACAAATAATTGTGTGTCCCCTCACTAGTCTTTATTAAATTAGAAAATAGAAGATATTTGTTAGATTTTAAGACAGAGACCACTTTCTCTCAATGAAGGAAGTATCTTAGTTTATTCCTGCTGCTATTTTTTTAAATACCACAGATTAGTTAAGCTATTAATAAAAATAAATTCATTTTTCACAGTTCTGGAGGCTGAAAAGTTCATCATCAAGGACCCAAGTGAGGGCTTGCACCTTCTTGCTACAACCTTTCATGGCAGAAGGCTGAAAGGCAAAATGAACTAGAGTGGTCCCTTCTACCTTTTCCCACATGAGGCCACCAAGACAGGACCATCTGTGAGGAATGGTCTTCCCCAGATCTGAATCTGTCAGCACTTGATCTTGGACTTTCTAATCGCCAGAACTTTGAGGAACAAATTTCTGTTGTTTATAAAATGCTCAGTCTGCGGTATTTTATCAGCACAAACAAATTAAGATAGCAGTTACGAAGTGGAGAAAGACTATTAGAAGTATCCAGGAGACAATGAACAGCCAGTCTTGACAACAATTAGTTAACTGGTTGAATAATGTTTCCATTTCACCAAATAATTTCCTGGATTCACTAGAGGATAAGTTGTTCTGAGTGTTGTGGACACTAAGATGAGAACCAAAATTTTTCCCAGCCTCCCTCCAATCTTAGGGTTTAATGAGAATAGCAGAAAATTAAATAAATGGTGACAAGTGTGATGTTATAGAAGAAGAAGAGATTGCAATGGAAATGCATAGCAGGAATGCTTACTCAGGTCTAGGAGCTGAGATGAAGGAAAGATTTCACAGATAAAGTGACATGTGATTTCCTTCTACTCTCCCTCTAGTTCCCTATGTTCAGGGCCACAGGCCTTCTTTCTATTCCTTGATTACCCAGGACCTTTTATTTGTTGAAATGTTCTTGTTCCAGTTATTTATGCCACTGGCTCCTCCCATCACTCAAATCTCAATTAACAAATAACAAACATTTGTTATTCAGAGAGAACTTTCTGAATACTTACATCAAGCGGTCACTAATACATTGTCTTGCTTTATTTTCCCAACTCCACATATAAGTGACTGATGTGACTATCACTTATTAACTATAAACTATATATTATCTATTTTAACTATACATTATCAGTATGTATCAGCTATTTAATTACATATTATCTGTTTCTGACAGTAGGATAGAAACTCCAGATGTCAGCAGCTCCTGTTTAACTTAATCACTGTTGAATGATCTAAAGCACTGTGGTTGATGAATAATTATTTGTTGAATAATAAATAAATCTGTCTTGATGATCTCCTGGAATGTTTAGAGAATCAAATAAATAATGATTACTAGTAACAGTGGCAAAATCCATGACATTTATATACTCATTTTAGAAAACAAAATAATATAAATATTATCTCACTTGAATCTCCTGTTGAGTTTATAAAGGAAGGCTAAAATGACTGAGGTAATAAGTGCTTGTGAAAGTCAAAAGTCAATAATAATAGTACAAAAATAAGCCGGGCTCGGTGGCTCAGCCTGTAATCCCGCGCCTTTGGGAGGCTGAGGTGAGTGGACTGCCTGAGCCCGCGGGTTCCAGACCCGCCTGGGCAGCAAGACCTCATCTCTACGATAAATCAAAAAATCAGCCGGGCGTGGTAGCGCATGCCTGTAATTCCGGCTACTCGGAAGGCTGAGGCGGAAGGATCGCCGGAGCCCAGCAGGTCGAGGCTGCGGTGGCCGGGAGCGGCCACTGCACTCCAGTCTGGGCGACAGGGTGAGACTCCAACTCAAAAAAAAAAAAGTACAAAAATAAATAATAGCAAAGTTGAAATGAAAATATAGGCCTTCAAGGAACAATTTGATTCTTTTACTATACCACGTGGAAATGTGAACATTTCAATACATGTTTATGAAGAGTAGACTTGGACAGTGAAAATTCTCAAATAAACAAAATGCTAGAAACTCATTAGCCACCTCTTAATACACTTTCACTGGCAAATGATCAGCCCCTAGAAATCATTGATGAATCTATGCATCCGTGCAATATGTAATTGCATGCTGAAAACAGTAGCAGAGTTTTACTATGGAAATGCTCTCCCTAAACTGACAGAAAAGAAAATGTAATTATTCATCAGTTATTAGTCTGTACAATTAAAAATGCTTGTTACATGTCAGATGCCTAGATGGGACTTGGCAGGAAAATATGGAATGCAGTCAGGTACTGACATGAAATAGTCTTCATATAATGTGTGGGTGTGAGTAAAGGACTCAGCAGCAAAGCAAACCAAAGAAACAATAAGGCAACTTGTTCCATGAAAATAAGGTCTTCATGCAAATGATATCAATTACAGATAGCATTTGGAATAAGCCAATTAATATCCATTCCACCAAAGTCCCTAGGATTACTCAAATTTGTAGCCCCTTGGAAATCTAGAAATATGCTATATTAACCTTCTGAAGAGTAATAGACTTATGACTACCAAGTCTTTTTTACTGAGTACATATTTTTCTACTGTGAAGATTAGAAATGGGAAAAGGGAGAGGATGGCAACTCTACTTTTAATCCATTATTCACTTAGGATAGGGATAAAAGCTTCAGATAAAGAATATAAAGCTTCTTTTAGATCAAAAAAGAATCCTATCTTTCTGTGTTAAATTAACATTGCTAGGAAAAGCAATTTCTCTGAGTCACTGAAAGAAAATATTCCCTTTGCAATGTATGAAAAGTCACATGGTCATTATGATCCCGGTAAAAACATTTGTAAAAATAAAGATTATAAATAAAAAACAACTTAAATGTATATATTTGAAAGCACATTTGAAAATGTGCAATTTCTTAATTTTTTAATAGCAATTTAGAGCATTCTCACTGGACTTATGAACATTTCAATAATGAATCTATATTGGCCATACTAAATATGATATTTAAGACAATATTTATTTATCTAATTCTATTGATTATGATAAAATTATAGGAAGAAGGCAATTATTCAATAACCATTTAGTGGTCATTATTTAAAAAAATCAAAAACAATAGATATTGGTGCTGATGTGGTGAAAAGGAAATATTTATACACTGTTGATGGGAGTGTAAATTAGTATAACCTCTATGGAAATTTGTATGGCTGTTTCTCAAAGAACTAAAAGTACCTATGTACACACACACACACACACACACACATCATATATCATGATATGTATGTATACCATGGAACACTATCAAGTCATAAAAAATAATCAATAATGTCTTGTGCAGCAAGTGGAATTGAAGATCATCATCCTAAGTGAAGTAACAAAGGAATGGAAAACCAAATACGACATGTTCTCACTTATAAGTGAGAGCTAAACTAAGCATCTGCAAAGGCATTTAGAAAGTTATAACAGACATTGGAGACTCAGGAGGGGAAGCCTGGGAAGAGGGTAAGAGATTTCAAAAATCACTTATTGGGTACAACGTGCACAGGTTGGTTATACTTAATGCCCAGACTTCCTTGCCACTGTAGGATGCAACCTTGTAACCATTTGTATTCCCTGAAGTTATTGAAATTTTTAAAAATTCAGAAAATCGTGTTTCTAACTGGAAATAATTGAAATAACCAAGAAAAATTATGTCAGCTCAAAGGTATACAACAATGCACAAATGCTTTTCTGATGTTAGTGTTTTAAACATTATTCAATCACAGTATATTATTAATAGAGTTCAACAAGCTTTTGTAGAAAACATACAAGATGTCTGCTATTGCCCTTAGGGTATAAAGAATACAGAGGTTGAAATTATGCTAAAGCTGATCTGAAACATAAAGTTCAAGCCCACTTGTAATTATATTCAAAACTGACCCTCCTAAAAAATATGATGTAATGGAACCTGATGAAAAGTTTTGCTTTGTGAATTTAATAAACAGGAAAAGCTAATTTTAAAACAAATGAAATATAAAAATTTCAAAATTGATTTGAAAGATTTATTTTCAGGCTAAAGTTACTCAGCATAATCATCCTCTACAATAAACATTATTTTCATAAACGACATATGCTGATCTACCTAAAGAGGGAAGTTAAATAGGTAACAACACAGAATAAAGTCACGTCTAAATACAGGGGATGCCAAAAACATGTATACACATTTTGAGCTATGTTATCTGTGTATTAAAATTTAAAAATTTTAATTTTTTTGAAGTTAAAATACTGTAGCAATGTGCAGTATTGCTCAACCATGCTTCCTCCATTTTCTTTGACTGATCTGCCTATCACATGGTGACACTGGCATTCATTTGATTAATGCCATCTTTTAGTGAATATCATACTTAAAATGTGTCTAGCCGGGCTCGGTGGCTCAGCCTGTAATCCCACTCCTTGGGATGCTGAGGTGAGTGGATTGCCTGAGCCCGTGGGTTCGAGACCCGCCTGGGCAACTTGGTGAGACCTCATCTCTACAATAAATCAAAAAATTAGCCGGGCATGGTAGCACGCATCTGTAGTTCCAGCTACTTGAAGGCTGAGGCGGAAGGATCGCCGGAGCCAAGCAGGTCGAGGTTGCGGTGGCCAGGAGCAGCCACTGCACTCCAGTCTGGGCAATAGAGTGAGACTCCAACTCAAAAAAAAAAAAATGTGTCTATATATACATATATATGTGTGTGTGTGTGTGTGTGTGTGTGTGTGTGTGTGTGTGTGTGTATATATATATTTGGGAGGGCAGAGAGATAGAGAGAGGGACAGAGAGAGGCAGAGAGAACGAGAACAGAGAAAGACATAACCAAATAGTATTAAAGAGCATGCTTGTCCACAAGTATCTTCTTTAATGATAAATACAGCTATCTTTGTTTTGTGTTTCTTTAAATTTTGGAAGCAAGTATAGTAATAAGTCTTTTCTAAAGGGATAATACTAACCATTATCAACGATTAATTAATTAGTCTGTTATAAAAGGAAGGGCATTCTATTGTGTGTGTGTGTGTGTGTGTGTGTGTTTGCGTGTGTGTGTGTGTGTGTGTGTAGTGTAATTTTGTATTGTTAACTTTGAAAGTACAGAATGGTACTGTCCAAAACAATTTGCCACTAATTGTGACCAAATCACAGAGTCAGCAACTGGAAAAACCTCCCTTTAGTTGTCTTACTCACTGCTGCACAGCCATCCCTTGTTTGGTTCTCTAGTGAGTCCCTCCATCTGGAAAGTATCCTTCTTTCCATCCCGTCATAAGGACTCTATGGCTGTCTCTTCTCCTGGGTCTTTGGTCTAACATTAAGCCTTCAGCTGTTCTGGAAGCCAGAAGTCCAACATTAAGGTGTTAGTTGATTTGGTTTCTTCTGAGGTCGCACTCCCTGGTTGTAGGTTGTTGCTCCTAACTGTGTGTTCACATGTTCCTCTCTTGATCTGAGTGTTCTGTCTTGGACTCCTCTTCTTCTAAGGTCTTATTGGGTTAGGACCCATCCATGTAACCTCATTTTACTTTAATTACCTCTTTAAAGGATGTAACTCCAAATACAGTCATATCCTAAGGTATATAGGAAGAGGAAAACTTCAGCATAAGATTCCAGGAATGTGGTGCCAGCAATACGATTCAGCCATAGCAGTTTGTTGCTTTCTTCCAAATTATATTATAAAAAGGCATTTTTCTATAATCCTAGTTGGGTAGGGGTCTGTCCCAGAAAAGAGTGATATGGGAGAAATAACTTAATAGCAGAGGGGAAAATGTAGTCCTTCTTTTTAATAAACGCAAGCAAAACAATGTTATGGATAATATTGTATGTTATGGAATATGCTACCTAATCAACACATAATAATTCTGGATATTTATTATAGGACTCTTTTTGGCTTTTACCCTCACAATTATCCGAACCTGCTTTCCCACTCCAAATTTACTTTCCAATTTTATTGCTATTTAGGTTCTTATTCAGAAGTCTTAAGATTTTAATAAAGCAACACCATTTCACAGGCACTGTAACAGAAAAATTCTATATTTTTTCTTTCTACTTAAAGTTGTATCCCACCTTCCATAGAATGGTTTAAGCAAGTAAACAGACACACACATGTATGCATACACATACACACAGAAAGAGATATGAATGTGCATATATGTGTAAATACACATACTTATAAATATGTGCATATTTATATCTCAAGCTATTAAGAGAGAATAAGGAATACAAAATCTTACAAATGGAGAAAGATAAAAATTATCAATCCCTTGAACTCTTATAATTACTGAGATTGAATTTTAAGTACACTTTTGTTATTTGCTCATTATTAAAAATATTATGTATTATGTGATGTTCATTACCTCAAAAAAATTTTTAGTTTGTGTTAAATTTGAAAATAAATTTGTCTCATGAATCCTTATAAAAGTGACACTTAAACCTAATAAACCAATGTCTATTGACAAATTTTTTAGTGCATTCAGGTATATTCCTCATAGTGTAATTTTATGTATCAATTCTCAATGGGAATGAAATATACAACATTAAATATAATTCAGTAAAGATGCCACTTCAAAAAGATAAGCTAATTAATTTTAGATTTATACATCTCAGTGTTTTTTAGCTTGATACCGACATAAAATATAGACTCCCTATATTAGATATGATAGACCACAAATAATCTCCATTTATGATTTGGTTGGCCAATATTTAACATGGAGAGGATTCACATATCAATACTGATCCACAAATGCCCTTGAAACAAAAATTCTACCCCCACAGGACTTGCATTCCTGCACGGCCACCATCAGCTGGGGCTGAATAGAGACTGCAGCCTTGGATAGTACTTGGATGTGTCTCTTCTGTCTGTCATCTAGCCCCCTTTGTTCATTTTAATTACCTGCTTAGAATTTGTTTTCAGAGAATTAAATGATTTGCATGCCTTTTAGACTGAAAGAGTGGAAGACGTGTGAACCTAACAGCTATACTGTACACAAGAAGCATTTCAGGATTCACTTATAACCCAGATCTCTAGTTCTATATACTTCTCCAGGATTTTGGTTAGAGTTAAAGAAGAGTTCATAAATCCACAGAATGTTCTGAAACTACTATAAAGTCACATCTTTCACCATCTCTGAATATGTTGTACACACACAAGAACAAATCAAAACATGCCACTAAAATAAAATGTTAATTGCATATGAGTGGGTAGAGAAAAAATATCCTTCACAGGATTCTTATGTATAAGACACTTCTTTAGACTATTTCTGAAGAGTTCAGTTTATGTATTTTTAAAAGCAATGAATGAAGAAATTCTGTTGATGGGATGGCAAAAATGGAATTTTCTCACTTCTCAAAACCTAATGCATTTAACATAAAATTATCTATGGTATGTTGAATTGAGCAAATATGTTTCCTTTCACCCTTGCTTGCTAATTTCTTAGAAGTTATTTCTGTAAAATTCAAATTCTAATTTGATTTTTACAAAGCAAAATTTTAGCAAGACTGTCATGAGAACTTTTAAAATACTCATAACAACTTAACAACTTAAGAATTACAAATTCTATTTCAATAATAGAGTTGACATCTCTCCTGGTTTCTTTAATTTAGCAGAAGATCTAATAGGGAACGGTATCATGTTTTCCCTTTCTTCTCAGTGTATTCATATTTGTCATTTTAAAAGTGTTCACATAGGACACTCTGGTTTAAAAACAACAAGAACAACAACAAAAAAAAAACCTTTTGAAATTAACTGAGAAAATATTTTCAGAAAACAGATTTCAAGAAAGTTTGCAGTCCTCCAGCAAATGTCAACACTGAAAAGTTGGCAGATGTCTAATTATTATTGCAGTTTTTCAAGTAGACTTTTTATGACTCACCAAGACTATGAAATCAGTTCCATTAAAAGACCTCGCCTATATTATTATGTCAGAATATCCTGATTTATATGCTATCTTCTGAGACTCATTGTGTTCAATCTGCCTTTGCCGCAAACATGGCAATACATCTTGCTCTCATAACTTGTTCCTGCTCCCCTCCCTTTCATCCCTTCCTCCATCCATTCATCGGAGTCTCTGAAGCAGTAAATATCAATTGTTCCCCTTAAGAGGTAGATAGAATAACCATATTTCCAGGAACTCTCAGAACAGCTAATGTCACCATAGTCTATTTGTAATAAATGGTTGTTCAGCTATTTTATACTATAAGGCCAATACAATGTGTGATGGAGTCTTTATTCACAGACAACTGATTATAAAATCTAATGAAATTATCTGTCTGTAATACTAAGTTCAACAATTACCCATTTATGTCCTTAGCATTGTTCTCTGAAGACTATGTCTGTTTTTTGAAACTAAAGTTACTGATGCGATTTAAATCTGTTAAAATGCACAAACAGTTTGAGTTGCTAATGGGTTACAAGGCTGAGCTTTAATTTTCCTTCAAATATTTTATAATCAAATGATGAAATAAAGTGTTTTAAAGTGTTCTGCTTAAAGATATTGAGAGGAAGGTGCTCTGAATCCAATTATCTTAGCAAAAGCCACATAATTTATTATAAGTATCAACAGATATTCTTAAATTAGTCTTAAAAAGTATTGCATCCAAGCTAACACAGAGGATCAGATTGTCAAATCAAACTTCCAAGAGTCAGAGATCTTACCCAAATAAAATCATATTAAAGGGCTCAGTAGAAGAAGCAGGGGTCCCAGACATTGATAGCAATTCTTCAACTCTTTCCTTTCTATGTCAGATGTGTCATTTTGGCCCAGAACTGATGTCATCTCTAAGTGGAGTTCTTGAATTATTCACAAAGCTAGGGATGTTTCAACTGAGAGATATTTCAATTATGAAACATCCTCATTTTATACCCCAGAAAATTTCATGGCTTACACGACATTCTCCAGGAACCCATGCCTCCTAGATACTGGGTTTCATTTCCTACAGTTAATTTTTTGCTACATATATTCTACTAAGGGTATTTTAGAGATAAGGTCTCTTCCTCCTAACAAATATTGTCAGTCTTTTAACCCAAAGGGCCAGGTGACCAATGATTAGACCAGGGTACCAATGATTAGACCAGGTCACCTGCCTCCTTTTCATCCCCCCGGGGAAGGAAGTGGATGAATAGCACGTCAAGTGCTTTAACATTTTTCTCCCAGGAACCCAGTCACATTTTGCAGAGAACCCAAATACTCAAAATTAGATGATTCCTGAAGACTTTCTACCTAAACCTTGGTGACATTTAAACTTTAGAATAAAGAAATTGCATAAATTATGACAAGATAATGTGGTATTTTAAAAGGCTACAGTGTCAATCCACATTTCATATTATAAATTACTATTAAATTACTTTTAAAAAAACAAATATAGCATTATACACACATTTCATACAATAATAAACATTATTGTTCAAAGATAAAGTTGTTTATTATTTACTTTTGTATTTAACAAGTATAAATATAGATTGCCTAAAACTGCACTACATTTGTTACATTTATAACAAAGAATTCAGACAAGTTCTCTGCCTTCATTAAGCTTATAATTTAAAATGATAAAATTATAAATAACAGGGTAGAAAAAAATAGTATGATGAGGAAAGATCTGGACACTGTTGAAAACCCCTAGCAATAATGCTTAACCCAGATTTCGTAGTTAATGATAAGTTTCACAAGGTAAAAGTAACATAAAGAATTTGTAAAAGGAAGCCAAAGAAGTTTGGAAGAGTGAGTGTTCAAGATCAAGAAAACAATGGAGACAATAGCCCAGAGTACATAAAAATGTGATGTACTAAGAAATTTAAAGTAGTTCAGTCTTGCACAAGGTCAGGCTGGAGAACTTAATAGATTTGAATTTTAGTGTGAGAGCAATAGGTTACCACTGCTGAGGGTTAGCCAAAAGCATGATCTGATCAGATATCCCTTTTAAGAAGACACAATCCAGACAATAGGGTGTGACAATATTAAAGGCAGAAACAGATTAGGGAACTGTTTCAGGAATCCAGGTGGGTGATGAAGATAGCCTGAATTTGGGTAGTAGTGGTGGAGAAAAGCTGACTGTTTTGAGAGACTTCTGGGAAATTGAACAGCTAGAACACTAAAATAGAAAGGATATAAAGGATAAGGAAGAGGGAAGTCAAGAATGACAATCATTTATAATCAAACAACTGGGTAAAAAAGTTTCCATTCACCAACCTTTAAAAAAAGAGCAATTAGCAAATAAAACTATGGGGTTTTTTTGTTCATTAAATCAGAGGAGTCGCTGGGCGCCGTGACTCACGCCTGTAATCCCAGCACTTTGGGAGGCCGAGGTGCGAGGATCACCTGAGCCCACGGGATCAAGACCAGCCTGGGCAACTTGGAGAGACCTCATCTCCACAATAAATCAAAAAATTAGCTGGGTGTGCTGGCGCATGTCTGTAGTTCCAGTTACTTGGAAGGCTGAGGCTGAAGGATCACCTGAGTCCAGCAGGCCGAGGCTGCGGTGGCCATGAGCATGCTACTGCACCCCAGCCTAGGTGACAGAGTGAGACTCTGGCTCAAAAAAACAATAATAATAATTAAAGAACTTAGAGAATAACCACATATGGTGTCTTACAGGAAGTTAGAGGAGTAGCGTAGCGCTCATGTTCATAAATATTTGGTTGAAATTACTCATTTGGAATTAGCATATAGTTGGGAATTAAAGTTATGGGGTTGGATGCAATTTGAGGGAGAATTCTTCCTAAAAAAAGAAAAGAATGAGTATGCAAATTACATAATCAAATGGAAAAACAACAGGTAAGGAAACTGTTTAAGAGTAAAGAAAGAAGAGACCATCCAAACCAGTGTGGTGTCACGGAAGGCCAGGAGATAGTGTTCCAAGAAGGATAATCTAAACAACAGTAAATGATGCTGAAAGGTGACTGAGAAACACCATTGTATTTCCTAAAAAAGGAACTGGTAGTCTTGCCAAGAGAAATAATATTAATAGTACACTGGGAGCCAGAAAATCAGAAAGAAATAAACGAGAAATGCATTACAAAGTTCAGCTAAGAAAGTAAATCAACAACTATTTTAAGAAAGTTGGACACAAAGGGTAGGAGAGAAATAGGAAAGTAACTAGAGAAGATAATAGGTCGAAAATTAATGTTACAATAAAAATAATAATGTGGTCAGGCTCAGTGGCTCACCCTGTAATCCCAGCACTTTGGGAGGCCGAGGTGAGTGGATTGCCTGAACCCACGAGTTCGAGACCAACCTGGGCAACTTGGAGAGAATTCGTCTCTACAATAAATCAAAAATTAGCTGAGCATGATAGCGTGTGCCTATAGTTCCAGCTACTTGGAAGGCTGAGGTGGAAGGATCACTGGAGCCCAGCAGGTCGATGCTGGGGTGGCCATGAGTGTGCCACTGCACTCCAGCCTGGGCGACAGGGTGAGACTCCAGCTCAAAATTAATAATAATGTATTCTGCTTAGTTGACTTATTTAGTTTTATAAATAAGAGAGACAGTCCTTTTTACACATTGAGGAAAAAGAAAAAGAAGTAGAGGAAGGGAAGGAAAAAGAGAAGGAGGGATTCCTAGAACATAATTCCTAGGAAAATCAGTGGAAATGAAAGGAAAAATCTTGGAAAGGAAGAAGGAAAATCAGAAGAGAAGATGAGCATATGTGTTCCTTTAGTGGTGGGCAAGAGTGTCTGTTTTACATCATCCTGTTCTCATTAAAATAGGGCATACAGCTGTCTGATGAAGTTAAAGGTCCAGGGTTTGAGAAGGTTCACTGTCATATTTTGTGAATATCAGAAAATGCTGCAGACTTGATAAACAAACAGAGAAACAAAAATGTATGGAGACATTGTAAAGTAACTCTTTATAGGGTTAGGAAGTAGAGGAATTACTGAAGTCAAGAATAGTCACTCCCTGCTGAAATGTTCCTCAAAATCAGTAAAGGTTTTATCATCATATTTAAAACCTTGCTTTGAATAGCCCAGTGCTATCAATTATATAGCTCAGGAATTGTGATGATTAAAATAAATGGCAAGTTACAGCTTGCCAGGAACACTCAGAATTCTGCATTTATGTGACAAGTGGCTTCCTACTATACAGAAAGCTCTCTCATTTTCTTAATATCCAGAAATATGTAGGCAATTAATAATTTTTTTACAACTTCCTAACATTTATTATGAGCCTCCCTGCTTTACTCTAGGTTTCTTATTCTTTACTCTAAAAACTAGAGAAAATAAATAAACTCTTAATTATTAAATAGCATTTACTTTGTTGAGTTAAGTAGGTTTTCAATCCAAAATGCATGAGTTCAGATCCAAGCTCTGGCACTTAATAGTGGGTTTTAAGCAAGTTACTGACCTCCTCTGAACCTCATGCTTTTACTTGTCAAATGGGAAGAATAATCTCATAGGATCTTGTGAGAATTTTATATAATGTAAGGCCTTAAATCAATGCTTGGTACATTGTAAACTCTTAGTAAATGTTATCATTATTTTGCTGGTATCTGGGGATAGAAAGGATCTATGATTCAGGCTGGCTGATCTTTGCTGGGTGCTCTTTTTGAAGGAATATATTTTGATTTGGTGCACAGTTATATCCAGACAAAGTTCCATATTATAATAAGTCTGTCTCACCAGTTAATAGGCAGAGGCTTTTCAAAAAGGCTGAATACTAAGAAAACCAAAAGGAAAAGTTCTGGAAAGTAGAGAGAGAAAAAATTAAATTGTTTTATTCCCATACCATTTTAAAAATTAGATCCACTGCCTATCTGTTTGTGGGACCCCTGTACTTGGGCCAGAGACTATTTTCATGGCTGGGTTAAATAGCAAGCAGACATTATTGACTATAAAGGCTGGCAGACCTGGTAATGACTTACAGAAGGAGACTGTGGTGCCTACTTGTCTGAATAAGTTTAAGGACTTGGCAGATAATTCCCAAGGACTTTTTAATTGTAGCCCTCAGAAAGCTAGAGGACAGGCTAATGACCTTTGAAGCTTTCTTCATTCTTGACTCTATGAGAGCAATTTTTAGTTTACCTTAGTATGATATATCTTACATATAATGTGAATATGATTCATTCTAATTGCACATACCATTACTGCCAAGGATGGCTGTGGACAGAGCTCCTTCCTGTCTTCTGTACAAGGCAGTGGCCCTGCCTGTTGTTTAAATTAGCCTTTCCTGCAACCACTAACTCAAGTCTAGTGATGATTCAAGCCAGAAACAGTAATTTTATTTATATGATGTCTTGCATAGAGGGCAGGCTAGTAAAAGAAAAACAAATCTGGAATGGACAATGAATTAAATCAAAGCTGCTTTGTACTTGGGCTGTACTCCAGTAGAGTACGATAGAGTCTATCTACAGAGGTTTATAATGACTCTGCCAATATTAATTATTCACCATGCAGCTTAGCCACTTTCAGGGAACTCAGGATAATTCTAGCAAATGTAATTCTCAGAGTAATACCTTCCAGCTGAACGAGACAGAGTACAACAGCTTAGCTGTCATACCATTAGTTGAAAGAAAAGGTATTTTCAAGGCACAATTTCAGTGGATAGAATAAGTACAGACAGTTCAAAAGTTCAAAATAAACATACTTCATCGCTTCTTTCTAAATGGTGAAGGAAGGCTTAGTGAGAGAAATACATTTGATTCCACTGGAATAGCAAAATATACACAGTGGATTAAATATATTTAGCCCCTGTCTACTTTGAGTTTTCTTCTCTTGCCTTGCCTTGTACCTATAAATGATTTCACTGTCTGCAACTGCATTTTATATCAGATGTGAAATTGACAGAGTTGTTGGTTGGATTGACAAAAACATGTTGCCACTTATTGATGGAAAACCAAAAGCCCATTTTCATGAATGAAGTCATAAGTAATTTTGTTTGATGGGAAGCAGTCTGTTTGAAAACAGTATTTAAAAAAAAAAGAAAACTCTGAGTTTTTTATGGATGTTAATAACAACGTGAGAAAAAAGGCTCTTCCTAGTCATGTTTTACTGCTTTATTCTATCCTCAGGATCTAGCCTTTCAAAATATTATACATTTGCTTGAGAAGTGGAAAAGGGTTCTCCCTAAGAGACATGCCGTGACAGTCATGTCTTTGTTCATTCAGTGAGATGCTATTTGGATAGATTGTGTGAATATATCTCCAGATTTGGCATTTTTATAATGGAAATAATAATAATAATGTGTTTCTGTCCTAAAGAACCTTCCTTTACAACTAACCATGTTTAGGGGAGCTCTAAAATATAAATAAAATGATTTTGTTTTTGAAAATATGAATGACTCACCTCAGTTACGCTAATTTCCAAAACTCTTACATCTTTGACTCTTTCCATTATTTTGAAATCACTCTGCAAGTTCGAGTAGTAGGATGAAAATGTAAATGAAATTTATATTACATTTCCTGCAGATGGACTCTTACTTATCTTAACTGTATTAACTGATCATCAGGGAGATGCTTTGAGACAGATTTGATTAAAACTGTAAGAGAGTCATTTTCAATAAGGACTAAAAACCTATTTCCATGTGAAATATATCCTTGAGTTTAAAACAGACATTAAGCATTATATTCTGCCCTTATAGTGTGTTAAAAAGATGCATCAGGAAATAAGATTTTATCTGGAAGTTAGTGGTGGGAGTTAAGGAATGAGTTGATTAGCAAATAGGAATTTTTAAAAATAGTTAAAACTGTGCTCTTTGCAATAAAATGGGAAGAAATTATGTATTTAATGAATGGATATTAACCATTTCTGAGTTTATTTCACAAAGAGGTAATCCTACAATAAACTTTGAAAATACTCCAATTGATTATAAAAATTTTGGAATAATGAAAATTATCACATTGTTTAGAAGCTTTTTAGAATTATTAAAGCTCATGCTGAGGTAGATGTTGGAAAGGTGGACATGTGTTGGAATATTTTTATTACTTTTTAAATGATCAGCTTGCCATTACATAAATGCCCAGATAATTAAATTAAAAATACCAGTGACAAGATTACTGTCATTGTGTTTGTTCAGATTTTCACATTTTGAAAACTCACTTTCTCCATAGGTATGCGAACTGCTAAAATGTATGTACCTGAAATGAGGATGCAATCTGTATTACAAGATTTATGAAAATAACCCTGAATTGTACCCCACATCTTTAAAATAAAATATTAATAAAAGAAAATAATCACAACTTAAAATATTATATTTTTAATAATTTGAAACCTCCTACATTAACATTCCAGTTCAAAGTTATAATCAGGCAAGTGCTTTTCAATTACCATTGTATCTGACTAAAGATATTTTACTTTATTTTCCAATACCAAGGTTTACCAAGGCATAGGGACATGTTGAATATACACAAGCAAGACTGATCACTAAGAGGCCATCCAAAAACATTTATTTCCAAGATTTTTCTTGATATGGAAAAAATTTTAAACATTAATCATGCAATTAAAATTTTGTCCATCACAGCCCAGAGAGGTGGACAGAAGAAGTGACCTGTCCAGCAATCACAGGAAGATGCTGTGACTTTTCTTTCAATTCTCCTCTGACCTCATCCCACCCCTCATCTTTAGACCCTGCATTGTTCAATGCGCACAGCCCTGCTTGCCTGTTTACATATCAACATAGTTCACATAAATTGTTCAGGTTGAACATACACAAAAGAACTGACTTGTGTCCACTCTCAGCAAGGCTCAGAAGTTAGCAAGTTACATTGTTTTCAGGTAAAAAGTTGTAGTTATGGTCAGCTGACATACAGCAAGCCAACTGATAGCAATTTTTGCTTTGCAAAATGTTTTTGAGACAACTAGTCAAGATAGCTATAAACTAACATTACTTAAGTGCTTTACAGTATCTGTGAACATTGATAGTGAGAAAGAGAAAAATATATATTTGTGCACTGTTCCCAAAGAATGGTGTATTCTATTTAGTTTATTAATAACTTGTGGCTATAGCAATGATGTGAATTAATGGGATTAATTAATAAGTACATTAATAATTTTTATACATTGAGTACTTAAATTTTTATTAGGTAATTTTATACCTATTATCTACTTGCATATCATATATTATTAGTAAGTGTGTGCATCAACTAAGTGTGTAGCACACTGATAAGTACAATGAGAAAATATGGAAGTAGAGTTAACAGTCCACACCTTCAAGGAGTTGCCAATCTTTTTAGGGCCACAACAAAATGTATATGTTGGAAAACATATAATAATCAAATAGTAATAATAATGGTGAGTATAAACATTACTTCTTATATGATTTGTACATGCAGAAAGTGCTAGGATTTGTATCTGTTCCAAAAATTTGCCCTAAACTTGTTGTAGAAATTAGCAGATTACTCCATTTTCTGAGAAGGAATATATAACTTTCCTGTCTTTTACTATTATTGTTCAAGGTCAATAATACCACCCACTGGGTGCCTCCCATCAGGAACCATGTCCACTGCTGAGGGGAGGAGGACTCATCAAAAGCCCAAACTGCACCTTCACACAATATATTTATGTAACAAATCCTCACATGTACCCTACAATTCTATAATAATAAATAATAATAATGCTGCTAATACATTATTTGTATGCATAATTATATCTGAAAAAGCCACTAGATGATTTAAGGTATTTCTATGTTATGTAGTAATGTTTATCTCTTAGGTAAACCTCACCCAAAAAAAATCAGATCTTTCTTTATGGATTTTCCAGTTAATTCATTTATGAATTTCCCTACTTATATACCAAATAAATAAATCAACTTCTCTCTCTTTAAAAAAAAAAACCAAAAACTTCAGAGCTGCTTCCAGGCCTTGGCCTTAGAGAGTACTATAGCTGATTTACTGACACCCAGATCTAGCATACAGCCTCTATTCATTTTCTACAACTACTTTTTCTCCAACTGATGTCTGTAGAGCTCCTTTCCTGGAATCACATTTTTAACAACGCTGCTCAAATTCTAAGCACCAAATTGCCTTTCCTTGAAGAATGTCTGAGGCCTGTACATGTAAGATAAGATAGTGGAAGATGACATAGTCTATGCAATTTGTCTACAGAAATCTTCACCAAATGATCAATGACCACCTCTAATGGAAATATGGTTTCAATTCTCCTTTTGACAGATGGTCTAGCCTACACTCCTGGGAGATATGCTTTTCCCGTCAACTTTTTTTTTTTTTTAATATATGTGCTGGTGTTTGAGGCCAATTTAACAACTATATTACCCTGTTGGTGCTGTTCTGAAGTACCACATCTGCTTTCAAACTGAGTTTGTGTTTTTCCTATAAAGTGATATATATAGGGCTATACTAGAAGTATTTTCAACTCAGATTTCAACATGGTCATTTCAAATCCAGAAGTAAAACATTTTTTAAAATTCAATGTGTCTTTTTTTTAAGCTACTAAGAGCTGTTATGCATCAACAGTCATGCAGATAATTTAATGTAAGTTGGTTAATTGTTTCAAGAGAATATAATGGGCCTATCTTTAACCCTGACATAATTCAATCAAAAAAGATTTGAGGTCATCCATTATGCTGTCAAAAGTCACTTCCCTTCTACTGCCTCTCAGTCCACAATACTCAAATAACCCAACCTGACAATCAAACTAGCTAAACTAAGAATCAAGTCCCTACTTACCAGGATTCCAGAAATGCTACTGCCTCGGGACAAAGGGTGCCAGCTATAGAAATCTCCAGATTATCTCTGCTGCCTCTCTGGCTACTTATTTTCCTTTATGTTTTAGTACCCCTATATTGTCTGCATGTCTGCCTGGGATTTGATTTATCCCTCAGTTACCAGCTATCTAGACTTGGAATTCCCACCTTGTTCTATTTCTCACTAGTTTATTTTCTCTCACTAAGAAGAGTTCAAAACTGAAACTGGATATTTGAAAGTTAAAGTTACGAATGTACTTAACATTGTGCTTACTCATGATCAAATACAATACAATTTCATTTAAGAAACATACCTAATGGTGGTTTGCTAACAAGTCATTTTGTTTCAGTGATTCTATACTTTTTATTTTAACAGTGGATAACCAATAATGAATAACAAATTAAACTTTTCTGACTTGATTTCTTCATTTGTAAAATTCTGACCCCATAGCTCTTCACAGATTTTAGTTAATACACTCTGTCAGAGGTTTCTCAACTCTGGCTGTATGTGAGAACACCTGATGAGTTTTTTCTTTAATATATTAAATGACAAAGACTCACACCAAATGAGCTTAATAGTCTGTATGTAATAAAATATGAGAACAGCTGACATAAATACAGTGCTGGTATTGATGCAATCAAATGCTGTTTGTTCATTTATATTTAATCTTCAGTTTTATATATACCTTACATGCATATTTGAGCTATAATTTGAGTTGAAATTTCCAATTTATTAATTCACTTTCCGGCTGAATTATCTTAAACGTAAAATTATGAATCTATCTATTGGGATGAGGAATTTAGGTATCTGGTTTTGCCTACTTAAATGGCTTTGGGTCAGCAGTCTTCCTAAGACCTGATTGTCCCTGCATGTCTTGATTTAGCATGAATACCAAGAACAAGACTCACAAGTTTGCTTGGGTACTTATGTGATTCTTCAAGCCTACCTCAGCTTTCCTGGAATCAGCTCCTTATTCTTAATAGTTCATAGCTCCATGGCTAGAGAGATTTTAGTTAATACACTATGCCAGAGGTATCTCAACTCTGGCTGTATCTAAGAACACCTGATGAGTTTTTTCTTTAATATATTAAATAACAAAGACTCACACTGAATGAGCTAAATCTGAATTTCTATAGAAAAAGCCTAGGCATCAATATTTTTAAAAGCTCCCTCAGTTTGAAAACTGCTGCTTTGTTCAATATGCCAGCTATTGCAGGAGATACTGCCCATACTTAATGGTAGTATTATCTGTATGAAAAAATAATATCTTTCTTTTTAAATGTCACTGATCACTGGGAGACATTTTAGACAAAGTTCCTAAGGCCTGAGTTCTGGAGTCAAATAAATGTGCATTCCATTTTTGACTCTGCTGCTTACCCGATAGATGACCATGAACACATTAAACTTTTCTGACTTGATTGCTTCATTTGTAAAATTCTGACCCCATAGCTTTTCACAGAGTTGTGAGAATTAAATTAGATAATGTAGGAGGAAAACTCAGCAAAGCACCTGTCAAAAAAAAGTCAACAAATAAGAGATAGTATAATGCCTGTATTTTGACATAACAAATAAAATTATTGACATAGAAGGAAGACTCCAGTAAAGACTAGGATTTTTAGGGCTGATTCTATAGTGAATGGGGAGCTTAATATGGAGCATAAGGAAAGTAGATAAATTTTACATAAATTTACCTGCAAATGTGCCTACATTAAGTCATAGATGAATAAGCCTGGCGACAGTGGCCTATTAAAGCACTAACTCAAATTGTGCCGAATTGCTTTTTTCATGAAATTCACCCCATATTTTCAGAGTTTTGTATATTGACTTTGAAATATACATTTCTGCCATTTTAATTGACATATTTAAATCTATGTATCTATTTATGTATTTATTTTGAGTTGTAGTCTCACTCTATCACCCAGGTTAGAGTGCAATGGCACAATGAAACTCATCACAGCCTTGAATTCCTGGGCTCAAGTGATTCTTCTACCTCAGCCTCTCAGGTAGTGGGGACTACAAGGGTGTGCCACCATGCCTAGCTAATTTTTTTTCTTTTTTTTGTAGAGATATGGTCTTACTATGGCTCCTAAACTGGTCTCAAACTACTGAGCTCAAGCAATTCTCCCTCCTTGGCCTCCCGAAGTGCTGGAATTACAAGCATGAGTCACTGTGCCTGGTGATAAATCTCTTCCTTGTACAAGGATAGAATTCCACCCAAATATTCCTGAGTGACCAACCATCTCAGTTTTCCTGGAACTAAGGAGTTTCCCAGGACACAGGACTTTCAGTGCTAAAATCATGATTGTCTAATGCAAACTGGAACTCTGGATCACCCTAGGTGCTTCTAATCACATTCAGAACAAAAGAACCCTGTGCTTCCCCTAATACCTAAGCCAGGTCTCTCAATAAAAGCTGCCCATTGTCCAAATCAGTTCTACTAATATCCTGGCTGTGTGTCCTGCAGCTGAACCTCCCTTGTATCCTGCTGATTTCTCAAGCCAGGTTTTCTCGACTTCCGCAGATTCTTTCCATGATTCTTCCTTCTCTACTTAAGTAGAATTAGTTTCTGCTACTTGCAGCTAAGAACTGTATTAAAATAGCCTAATCCACAAGAAGAATTCTGGAAGATTATAATTATTATGCATTTTCTAATATTTTTCATGAATGCATATAGGTTTTATAGGGCAATGTTGTCTCTTGAGGACATTGCACACAATAGGTGCTCCGAAAACAGCTTTGATAACTAAACAAATTTTCTCACCCAGGAAACTTGATACTCACCAGCCAGAACAAGGCCTTGTCACATCTTCATCATGGCAGAGGTAGAAATCAGGAGCAGAGATCCTAGAAAACAACTGCAGAAGCTCATTATATGTTTGAAAACCAGCTTCCAGCCAGGCTCAGCCTGTAATCCCGCGCCTTTGGGAGGCTGAGGTGAGTGGATTGCCTGAGCCCGCAGGTTCGAGACCCGCCTGGGCAGTGAGACCTCATCTCTACATAAATCAAAAATTCAGCTGGGTGTGGTAGCGCATGACTGTAATTCCGGCTACTTGGAAGGCTGAGATGGAAGGATCGCTGGACCTGCTGGTCGAGGTTGCGGTGACCAGGAGTGGCCACTGCACTCCAGTCTGGGCGACAGAGTGAGACGCCAACTCAAAAAAGAAAAAAAAAGAAAGCAGCTTCTTTTAAAATAAATACCAGACTTTGAAGATTTAGAAATGCCTACGGAAAAACTGTGAAAACTAAATGTTCCTATAAGTCAAAAGGGATGTGTTTCCAGGTGTTGGAAAAATTACAGGAATGAATAATAGCTGATCAAAATCAAAGCAGCAAGTTTTTCAAGTTGTGGTTCTTTCATTAGTGAAAACACTCACTAAATATGCCAGTCCACCTCCCAAGATTATGGTTGAATCATAAACATCTGCTGAGGTACAGTTAACCTCCACACATGATTTCTCCCTTGGGACAGTACTACCCTCAGTACTGGTCTATCTTTTCTTCAGACATGTTTGTTTTTAGTCTCTTTGTTTTTGTAATGTTATGGTCCCATGTCTAATCATGGTTTGTGTTTGTCAAGTCACTTTTATTTTTAAACTCAACCTTTTAAAATAATAATGTCAGGACATTTCCATTTTTAAATTGTTTCAAAGCTCACAAACTATTAGGAGAGTATAGGTTATTTCTTCCTTAGGGTGTTTATTTTTAATTTGCTCATATCTTTTTAATTAGAAATGCTCATTTAAAAAAAATTGAATAGCATATTCCTCAGTGCTGTAGTGAGTCAAATAAGATCAAGAAATCCATGTATTCAATCCGCTCCCCTTTGAAGAGTGAATAACAATGTAAACAGCAAATGTGGAGTCCAAAGACACTACTATTGTCATTAGAAAATAATGTCCAATTTTAAGGAACAAGGCAGCTAAAGATATACACATAGAACTAAAAGTATTCTGAATTTTACTTTATTAATAAGGCATCACATTATTAATACAACTATATTGCCCTGAAAAAATTATTGAATACCATACATTAACCCTAGTTTTTAAAACTGCCTAGCCACTATTGTTCTTGTTCAAAATTAATAGTCTCGGGCCAGACATGGTGGCTCACACCTGTAATCCCAGCATTTTAGGAGGCCAAGGAAGGAGGATTGCTTGAACTCAAGAGTTTGAGACTATCCTAAGCGATATAGCAAGACTTCATCTCTATAAAAAGAAATCAAAAAATTATTTGGGCATGGTGGCATGCACCTATAGTCACAACTACACAGGAGACTAAGGCAAAAGGATCACCTGAGTCTTAGAAGTTGAGTGTGCTTTGAGTTGTGATCGTGCCACTGTACTCCAGCTTGGGGGACAGAGTAAGAATGTGAATTTTTAAAAAAATTAATAATCTCCTTTCTTCCACCCTTCCTTCTCTCTTTCTTAATAATGTAATCAAAAAACCATCAAAAGGCTCCCATCAGAAAGGAGTAAGGTCTGCCAGGAGTTGAGGCAAGGTAGGCCTCAAGTGAGACATCTGTCCACAAGGGTTATGAAATGGAACAAATAAATAGAGAACAAAGGCCAGTTTCCTCTCTGAGAGAGAAATAAGTCATAAATGTGAAAAGGACAAACCTCCATGAGACACAGATAAATATAGTTTAAAATATAGATGCACTAGCCCTGTCCACTGAGAGGGCCTGGGAACAGTGACACCCCAACAGCAATGAGCATATGTGTCATTAAGTCTTGCCAGGGCCCCTAGGATTAAATAGTTAATTTTAGGACTAGGGCAAGAAAGTTAAAAAATAAGCCTGGAATATGTTATGCCAGAAATTAAGGAAATTCACAAAAAATGATGGGACCATAACAGATGCCAGCTTGAAGAGGGTCTCTACTGGCCAAATCTGGGACAATTTAGTATTAAAAAACTTAATGATAGTAATTGATTGTATCCCAGTGAATAACATAGAAATGTATAAATCTACACTGGAGAAAGAGAGATGGAGAGAGGAAGGAACAAAGTAAGGCAGTGAGAGAGGGAGGGAGGGAAGGAGGAATAAAGGAATAGAAAGAGAAGGAGGGAGAAAGAGAGGGAAACAGACAGAAAATTTGGTTCTCCATACAGTAAAATTACAACTAATACATGATGGAATGATAATCATAATAATTAATAGAATCATAAATTAGCATACTCATAATAATTCAGGCAGCACACATCAACAAAACTAGTTGAAACTAGTAGGTAAAAGTCAAATAAGAATGGGATATGTATGGAGTGTCAAAGTATCTTCCCCTAAACTATGTATTAATTGTAAGAGAAAAAAACAAAGTTGGCACCGTGGTGTACACTTGCAGTCCCAGTTACTCTGGGAGACTGAGGGCTGTCGCAGAAGGATCATTTGAGCCCAGATCAGTCTTTCCCTAAAAATAAAAAAAAAAAATGAAAAGTTAAAAAAGTTTTAATTAAAAAAAAAAAAACTTTACAGTGGAAATGTGTGTAAAATGATCACCTTACTCGAGGGACCAAAATTGACATTACCAAGATGGACTGAAACAACCTTGCATGCCACATGGTGGAATGCAGTGATAAGGACACGGATTCAGTCTCATGTTAATTCTTAACCTGAATCTAATAGAAGGAAACACCAGAGTGTCCGAAATGCTACAAAATAATCAACCTGAAATGTTCAAGTATGTGAAAGGTTATGAAGGTTAATGAAGGACTGAGCAACAGATCTAGATGGAGAAGAACTAAAAAGACTTGACCGCTTCATGCATGTGTAATCCTGGATTGTATTGCTCTGCTATAAAAGGCATTATTGTAACAGTCAGTGAAACACTGTTTCATGAATAGGCATTCTATGAAAGTTTTCTATACTGTTTGTACAACTTTTCAATAAGTTAAAAATTGTTTTCAGACTGGATTAAAAAATGTGGTACAGGACTTCCAATCCCTTAGAAAATGAAGGACACACCCTCATGGTAATTGGAACTGGCATCCAATTCCTGAACAAAACTCGAAACCCACAGGCCATAAGAGATAAGATAGACAAGTGGGACCTCATTAAACTGACAAGCTTCTGCAAAGTCAAAGAAACCATCAAGAGAGCAGGCAGACAGCCTATAGACTGGGAAAAAGTATTTGCCAACTCCAGGTCTGACAAAGGCTTAACATCTTGGATCTACAAGGAACTCAAATGTGCTGAAAAGAAAAAAACAAACAACTTCATGATAAAATGGGCAAAAGATATGAACAGACACTTCTCAAAGGAAGACATCTGAACAGCCAATAGACACGTGAAGAAATGTTCAACCTCACTAATCATCAAGGAGATGCAAATCAAAACCACACTGAGATACCACCTAACTCCAGTTAGAATGGCAATTATCAATAACAAAAAAAACAGTTGCTGGAGAGGGTATGGCAAAAAGGGAACACTTCTACACTGTTGGTGGGAGTGCAAACTAGTGCAACCTCTGTGGAAAACAGTATGGTGATTCCTAAAAGCTCTAAATATTGACCTCCCATATGACCCTGCAATCCCCCTAATGGAAATATACCCTGAAGAACTCAAATCACTCTATAGAAAAGATACCTGCACACGTATGTTTATTGCAGCATTGTTCACAATAGCTAGAACCTGGAAGCAACCATGCCACCCATCAAAAGACGACTAGATTTTTAAAATGTGGTACATATATACAATGGAATACTACTCAGCCATAAAAAAGAGCAAAATCATGAATTTTGCAGCAACCTGGATGGAACTAGAGTCTATAATACTAGTGACCTCTCACAGAAACAAAGATCTGAGTATCACATGTTCTCACTCATATAGTGAACTTGAACATCCAACGTAATACTATAAGAAAATGACTGACAGTGGTGGGAAACTATGGGGGGGGGAGGGAGATGGGATTAATGATAGTAAATATCCATCTGAGGACAGGGAGACACCTTATGGGGACAGGCATTCAGGATGCCTGAATGAAGCATATTTGTATACCTAACCCTTAACTGTACCCCACAATATCATAATAAAAAATACTGATTTTAAAAAAATGTGGTACATATAAACAATGAAATATTATGCAGCCATAAAGAAGGACAAACATATGACTTCACAGCAACTTGGATGGATTTAGAGTCTATCACGGAAACAGAAAACTGAGTTCCACATGTTCTCCCTCATAAGCAGACCTTGAACAATTATCATAATACTATAAGAAAGGGATGGACAGTAGTAAGAAACTGTCAGGGGAGTGGGGGGGGTGGGATTGGTAGTAGTGGGAAACCAAAAAAGAGACAAAAAAAATTTCAAAACAAAAAATCTAACTCATAAACATTTTATGGGTAAGTACACAAAGGTAAAATGCCTGCCAATGTCATAAGCTAATTAGTCACGGACTGGGCACTACAACTCCAAATCACTATTTGAATATTCTTTCCTCTCTTCTGTCTGTCTATAGGCTAAAAGGAATATTAATCCATAAGGTCAAGGGCCTTTTTGTCTACATGGCCAGATTCAAGTGCCTACAATGGAAGCAGGCTCACATTTGTTGTTCACAAATATTCTGGTTTACTAGTTGTCTTATTTTATTTATTATTTGTTTGTTTGTTTGTTTTTGAGTTGGATTCTCACTCTGTCACCCAGGCTGGAGTGCAATGGCATGCTTATGGTCACTGCAGCCTTGACTGCTAGGCTCAGGTGATCCTTCCGCCTCGGTCTTGCAAGTAACCGGAACTGCAGGCATGCACCACCATGCCCAGCTAATTTTTGATTTATTGTCGAGATGATGTCTCACCAAGTTGCCCAGACTGGTCTCGACCCCCTGAACTCAGGCAATCCTCTCACCCCGGCCTCCCAAAGTGCTGGGATTATAGGCTTGAGCCACCCTGCCCTGTCTTTTTTTATTTTGAACTCTTCTGTCTGTAAGCTATGATTTTTAATGCTTTCAATCTTATATTTCCCAATTGATTATTTCTAATCATAATAGAACTAAAAGGAAAAATGCTCTCTTCTGCTCTCACTGTATGTAATCTCTAAAAACTAAAAAGCAAAAGAGAAATTTTCCAATGTTTTTCAGATATCAGAGGTAGACCATGTAAACAGCAATATGGTTTGCTAAGTTTTCTCCATCCTCACTCATACCACTTAAGTCTGTGCCAGGCCATTCATGCACTCACAAGAAATGTCATTCCTTGCCATTTAAAATGTTCAGTGACCTTCAAAAGTGAAACTAGATAGACTGATTGTCTCATTCCTTCAAGAGAACAATATTTAGCAACCATAGGCACTTATAAATGCTGTGTAGTAACTGAACATAAACTATAAAACCAAAACAAATCTATATATTAAGTATGGAAAATATCACACAGTCATTAACATTCAATTGATAACATCATTTAATGTCATAGATCATGTTATATTCCTGAGACTACGTCATCAATTTTGAATTTTGAAGTCAAAAAGTGTATTTATGAGTTGAACACATTGCCTGTTAACTTGATTCTTTAATTTTGAGCAAGTAAGACCATCTATTCAAAATAAAAATGCTATCTAATGACAAATTTTCCCATGAGTATGTAGGGCCAATGTACTGATAATTTACTGCTTCATCCACTCAAGAAATAGTTATCAAGTGTCAGTTACTGTTTTAGGTTCTGAAACTATTGTAAAAAAATAAATATAGAAAATGGAATGTGATAAGAACATCTTAAAAGCTCAGTATGGTACTGTCAAGAGCTCTTTTTGAGCCTAACATGATTATAGCACTTGCCACTTCTGTCAAATTACTACCCAAACTTTTTGTCACCATGTTTCATAAAGTCCGTTGATTTACACTTTTAGGGAATTTTATCTTAAGCACAAAACCAAGTCCTTGGTTACTGCGACCATATTCAGTCATTTTGTTATTTTGAATCAGAGTCTCACTCTGTCACCCATGCTGGAGTGCAGTATCAAAATCACAGTTCATTGCAACCTTGACCTCCTAGGCTCTGGCAGACTTTTCACCTCAACCTCCCTTCCACCTCAGCACCACCATATCCAACTAATTTTTTTTTTTTTTTTGGTAGAGATGAGGTGTCACTGTATTGCCTAGGCTGGTCTCAAATTCCTGGGTTCAAGCAATCTTCCCGCTTTGACCTGCCAAAGTGCTGGAATTACAGGTGTGAGACCATGCCTGGTCTCCTTAATATATCAGACTTAATCATGGTAGCTATATGGTACAAGTATGGATGTTAAGTTTTAGCATCTTAACACAGGGTGCAACATATTATTGATAACAAATATTTATTCAATTAAATAAGGAAGGAATGAACAATTAAATGCTTGTGTTTCTCCCAGAGCTCCAACTCTTTAATTGAATAGTGTATTTAACTAAACTGAAAGGTGGTCATAAAACGGCTGTTTTTGTTAATATTTACAAATACAAGGGACTTCCAGCAAGATGGCGACGGGCCGGCATGGTATGTGAGACCCTCTGTGAAAGAGAACACCCATAAAGACCCTAGCTCTCTTTCAGGGGCTGCAGCCCCCATCTTTCACAGCCTGTTCTTCACAGGGAGCTCAGCCACCACCGTCACCCGCCGTTGCTACTCGGATATCGCGATGAACCAGGCTGCTCCTGCAGTCACAGTGGCAGGACTGGGCTGCTCCTGCAGTCGCGGATGCCGCCGCTGCAGTCATTCCCAGCTCATGCCGGACCAACCCACGACTTCAGACCGTGAAGCCCTGCAAGCCGGATTTCTGAGATCCCTGCTGCCATGCCACGCCCCTAGCCTAGAGAAAGGCCTGTGGAACTCAGGTTGTGGATCGTAGCAGACTCCCTCCCCTCTGGACTGCAGCTGTGGGATAGCACCACCTGCTGGGGAACCAAGGTAATAACATCAAAACGGGAATGGCAGAGGCTCATCCCTCTTGAAAAATGGAAAAAGCCAGATCTCAATGATAGACTGGTCAGGGGGCCCATATCTGAACTGTTCTTCACAGCAGGCCAGGGGCAACTGACCCTAACTGCGAACAATTCTACCAGCCTGCAAAGACAGCTAGAAATCAGAGCTGAAAGGACATTGGACTTCAAGGAAAAGTCTCAGAGAATGCTTGACTGGTTCTGTTAGTCTACTGACTTTAATCTATTCCTTCCCCCGCTTCTTTTTTTTTCTTTCCCCCCCTTTTACTTTTTTCTTATTTCTCTGTAAATCCTGTCTTTGCAAAAAGGAATGGCACACCAATAAGGAGGTTGATCAGTGTGTACATTAGCATCATTGTATGTTTTAGATTTTTATATGGTTGTTGGTTAGTTTTCAGTCGTGGTTATTGTTCTTTGTATTTGTTTCAGTTCTTGTGTTTCTTGTCACTTACCAGTCAGTATACTCAACTGTTTTCACTCTCACTCCTCTATCTCTCCATCCCCCTCCCCGTCTCTCCACCACCCTCCCCCCACTGCCTGCTCCACTCTCTCCCTTCTGTTAACCTCATTTTGCTTTCAGGGAGTAAACCTACAACCCCACTGCATGGACAGACTCCAAGGCAGTGAGAAGTGGGTTTCAGACTATCCATATAGCTGTTGGCAAACAGCAGGATCTGCAGAGAGATTTTGAATCACAGCTCCCCCCTTAATTAAATCCCAAAACTACAAAAAGGACTGCCCTCAACCCACAGTCCAACTCCAGAACTGAACAAAGCAAGAGGAAATATATTAGGAAGAATAGGAGATTGAACAAACAGAAGTAAAGGAAACACCTCCACCCCTGAATAACAGAATTAAAGAAGATGGGGAAGTGGAGGGAAGGGAAAAGTAGGGAGGGAAAATCTGCACAAATGAAGAAAAACCAAAAGAAGAACACAGGGTTCACACAGACCCCTGGGAGGTCAGACATTGAGAAAACAGACTTCGGAACACAAACAATGAAGAGCCCCCAGAATGACTGGTCACAAGCAGCAAACTCAGACATCAAGGCATTAATAGAGAGAATTTAAAAAATTGAGGAGAGACAAGAGGAAAATAGGAAGGAGCTGATGACAGAAATAACAGCAGTAAAGAATAATGTGATGGAAATAAATAACAAACTAATTAGCATGCAAAGCAGAATTAGCCAAGCAGAAGAAAGAAACTCAGAACTTGAAGACCAAAATACAGAACTAACCCAAACTGTCAAAAACATAGAAAAGAAGCTTAAAAAGTCAGAACAAAACCTTCAGGAGATGAATGATTACTTAAAGAGACCCAATCTAAGAGTAATTTGCCTTCCTGAGGCAGAGAGAGAGTCAGAGGTCACACTGGAACAAACATTTCATGAAATCATTCAAGAAAACTTCCCTCATCTCACGAGTGATGCAAAAATTCAAGCACAAGAAATTCAGAGAATCCCTGCAAGACAACAAATGAGAAGACCAACTCCCAGACACATACTAAGTTGCCTAAACAAAGTAGCTATAAAAGAAAAAATCCAAAAGGCAGCAAGAGAAAAAGGCCTACCAGGGAAGACCAATTAGAATAGCAGCAGATTTATCCACAGAAACCCTTCACGCTAGGAGAGCCTGGAGCCCTATCTTCAAAGTTCTAAAAGACAAACAATTTCAACCAAGAATAACCTACCCAGCCAAACTAAGCTTCATTAGTGAGGGTGAATTGAAATCTTTTCCAGATATCCAATCCCTAAGAACCTATGCTGCCACCAGACCACCTCTACAAGAAACACTTAAGAAAGTACTGAACACAGAAGAAAAGGAAAAAAGAACAACAACATTCTTCACAAGAGTATAGGCAAAAGATTAAAAACACACATGAACCAACTCCAAAACCCAAAGAAAGACAACACAACTCTGTAAGAACCTTATGATAGGGATCAACTCTTGCATTTCAATTATTAGCCTAAATGTGAATGGACTAAATGCACCACTGAAAAGACGGAGAATGGCAAAATGGATAAAATATCATCAGGCAATAATCTATTGCCTTCAAGAAACTCACCTCACTAGAAAGGACACTCACAGACTCAAAGTAAGAGGACGGGAAACAACCCTTCAGGTGAACGGAATACAAAAGAAAGGAGGAGTAGCAATCTTAATTTCAGACAAAATACCCTTCAAGCTATTAAAAATCAAAAAAGATACAGAAGGCCACTACATAATGATAAAAGGCTCAATCCATCAACAAGAAATATCCATCTTAAACATATATGCACCCAACAGAAAACGCCAACTTTCATAAAGCGGCTTCTAGCTAAACTAAAAAAAGATATCGACTCCAACACCTTCATAACTCAGGACTTCAACACCCCACTCACAACTCTAGAAGATCATCAAGACAAAAAATCAACAACGTGATCCGAAACCTCAATGTGACTCTTGACCAAATGGACTTAATTGATACCTACAGAACACTCCATCCAAAGACCACAGAATACACATTCTACTCTTCACTGCATGGAATGTATTCTAAGATCAACCACATAATTGACACAAATCAAGCATAAGCAAATTTAAAAGGACCAAAATTCTACCATGCACCTTCTCAGACCACAGTGGAATAAAGATAAACATTAACACCACGAAGGTACACCCAAAACCCACAAAGACATAGACATTAACAGCATGATGCTAAACAACTCCTGGGCCAATGATGAAATCAAAACAGAGATCAAAAGATACCTGTAAACAAATGAAAATGAAGAAACATCTTACCAAAATCTCTGAGATGCCTTAAAAGATGTAGTAAGAGAGGAATTTATATCCCTACAAACACACATGAAGAAAATGGAAGGAACACAAATTAACAGCCTAACAAACCACCTAAGGAAGCAGGAAAAGCAAGACCACAAAAACCCCAATTTCAGCAGAAGAATCCAGGTCACCAAAATAAAAGTCAAAATCCAGGACATAAAAGACAAAAAGATAATACAAAAAATCAATGAAACAAAAAGCTGGTTCTTCAAAAGGATAAACAAGATTGGTGGTCCCCTAGCTAGACTGATCAAGAAAAAGAAAGAAAAAACCCAAATAAGCACAATCAGAAACACAAAAGATGAAGTCACATCTGACCCTGAAGAAATACAAAAGATCATTAGAAACTACTATGTACACTTGTATGGAAACAAATGTGAAGACCTCAAGGAATTGGAGGACTTTCTGTCATCACACTACCTGCCTAGGTTGAAACAAGAAGAAATAAAGATCCTAAATAGACCAATAACAGTGGTGGGAGAAACTATGGGGGGAGGGGAAGGGAGGTTGGGACTAATAGTAGTAAACATCTGTCTGGGGACGTGGAGACACCTGTTATCAACAAGGGGGCCTAAATGAAGCATATTTGTATACCTAACCCTTAACTGTACCCCACAACATCATAATAAAAAATATTGATTTAAAAAAACAAAAACAAAAATATTCACAAACACAAGTGAGAAATCACATTTCTATCAGGCCACTGTTTTCTTGTGACTTTCAAAAGTTTTAAGGTGATAGGAAATCTTAAAGTTTTTCTAATTTCTTGGAAAAAGGATTTTGCATTGACTGAGACTAAGAATCTACAAGAATCCTTTCCATAATATAACGAAATTTTTTTTTCCTTGAATGCCAGAAAGCACACTAGACTATAAATTCAGAAGGAACAGAGTGTCCAGACTAAAATGACAAAAAATCCTAAACAATGAAATTAAATAGAAAACAATACCAGATGATAGTTTAAATTTTAAAATAAATCTTTCTCACAAATTTGGAGAAAAACATGATTTCCAAAGTAGATTATGTATTTCACACCAAGGAATCAATAATCCATGCACATTAGTCATAAGACAAGTGAGAGCTTCTTCTCCATTCTGATGGCTCACTTCAATAAAAAGAGAACACTTCCAGAATAGGTTATGCTTATGAAAATTAAGAATAGTCTCACTTTAGGGCTCCATTTGCTCTCAGACAGGGTAGAACCAATGAAGTGGATACGTTCCAAAGAATACTAATAGTTTTGTATGTAAACAGTATTGCACTCCAATTGCTGACAGTTTTGAGACCAAATTTTATTACTGAAAGTTCTATGGTTTTTCTACATGTAAGAGGGGGCAGAGGAGGGTGGGGAAGGAAAGCTTTTTCTTACAGTAGGGAATATAAAATGTTCAAGGTGAAAAGTTAAGGTTACTTAAATCTATTCCAGTATGTTTTTGCAAGTATCAACTCCCATAATGTCACCATGTGAGGTCTCAGTTTATGTAGACACCATGTTCTGATGATCAAAGGACAGGATTCTTCTCTTCCTCCTTGATGTTGTTATAAGTGGGGAAGTTAGAGTAGGGGTAGAGTCACTTTTCATGGTTTGTTGTGCTTGAGATGACAATATGGTTTCCCATAAAAATTTGAGAAACCAAAAGCATGTTTTTTGCTTTGTGATATCTAAGAATTAAAACAAGTTCTGTTGTAAGCTAACCTCCTGAGTCACTAAATACTGACACTGACACACACATAACTACACACACACCCTGCACTTCATTTTTTTTTTTAAGTTTATTTACTCATAGCATCACACGATAATAGAACCAGACAAACCCCCTGGCTTTCAGCAGGAGCATAGTTAAACCAGACAAAGAAGTATCTGCTTACGTTTTTCTCTTTTTGTAATTTAGTTTTTCCCTCTTTGACTTTTACTTGCTTATTCCATTATATTCTTAGTACAAATATACCTAAAAATACTCAAGAAGTAGATGAGTTCTTAAATTTAATTAAGTAATTATATCTAAATTATTTTATGGACAATATACTTATTTGTTCTCAAAAGTACATTTATGAAGTTTCTAATTTGTGTCAAGTACATTCCTATGTGTTCAACTTCCTCTCTCAAAAACCAGAAAATAAAAAAAAATTAAACTTACTGTGTTTCAATCAACTAAATATAACAAATTTTAATCTGATTATAAATATTAACCAGGATATCAAATAAATATATTATTGTAATAAGTGCTGCAATGAAAAGTTATACAGTACTACGTATAGTTTAATAGCAGAGCGGTGATGTTTAAACTGAAGAAACAACACCAGTAGTTTCCTTGTCAGAATATTTTAGAGCATAGCTCATTCAACCAATGACTAGGTAGATCCTATATCTTTTATGTTTATATTTTTATAGCCAATTTTATATTTACTTAAATTCAGGTTATCACCTGAGTTAACACCATAGCTACCTAAGTGGTTTTCTAACACAAACTTCACGACATTTCAAACCATTTCTGCCTGTGCTGCTGTTACTTTTAGGAAGTGCAAATTTGATCATGACATTGAAGAAAAAAAATGACCATGAGTTGACAATTTTGTAAGCTGGATGATACGTAACTGAGAACTCATTATACTATTATCTGCATGTGCATATATGAAACTATATATAAAGATGATTCCAAAATAAACTTGCATTATACCTGTGGGTAAGAGATTAACAATTCCATATTACAGTGTTTCTCAGTTATATACTGAAGTTAAAGGCCTTGCCTACAGTCAAACAGATCCAGGTATTTGTCTCCTGGTTTAGATCTCTAATGGCATCCTGATTATTCATATTAAGAAATCAAATTTCAACTTTTCTCTAAATAAAAATTAATCAAGAGAGGAAATATGAAAATAAGAAAGAAAAAGAAAAGTAAAACTGAGCATCTCCATTCCAGCCCATATGAACATTGAAGTCAATTATTTAATCCTTGAGAACAGTTTTTCCATGCATGAAATTATAGTTGTGTTTATTCCAATAACCACTGAAAATACTTCCACCAGTGGTATTATTATATAAGTGCAAGTTGCAGTTAGATTAAACAAAAGCAGGGCATAATTTGGTAAAGCACACTGATCAAAACCTTAAAAATTGGAACATATCCAGGATATGATTTAAAAACATTAGAAAGAAGTCAAAATTTTGATAATTTGCTCAAATAGCACCAATCACCTACCAGTAAGAATAAACAAGGGAGTAACAACAACAACAAAAAAATCCTGGAATGTCTTTATTAAAAATTGTGTATTTATTCTAACATATTTAAATTTCAGTCACCTTCAAAGTATTCTGTGTTTGATACAATACACCTATCCAGACACTTTTTCCACTGCTCAAAACAGTTTTTGAACTCGTCGGTTTTGTTGCTTTTTAGTGCTTCTGCTGCTTTTTGTTTCACCTTTTCCATATTGGCAAAATGTTTCCTTTTAAAGTCTTTCTTCATCCTAGGAAACAACAAAAAAATTTGCTCAGGGAGAGATGGGGCAAACAGGGAGGGTGCAGCATGGAGATCATCCTTTTTTGGTCAAAAACTGCTAACACTCAGCTCACTGTGGGCATGTACACTCAAAAATCACCCGATGTGAAATGGGCAAAGGTGTTGAAACAATCTCCAAAAAAAAAAAAAATTTGCCGAAACCAAATGCAGCTTATCACAACAATGCTAGCTGGTACACTGATGTGGCTGAGCTCCTAAAACACTTACCTAGCAGGGGATGCCTGTACTACAAGGGACCTGTCCTCCAAAAAATAATTCCATTTTGGAGGGGAAGGTCCCCTCTCATAAATATTGCTGACTTTCCTGGTGTTGACATTCAGTGATCTTCCATTAGGTTAGTTTAGATAAACTTGGAACCTATAAATGACCTTATGAGATTACAAAGTAGTAATGAAATAATAGATTTTTGCTTTTGGCCTCCCTTGCATTCAGTCCCCTGTTTTGTAATAAGGGCATCTCAAGTTTCCTTTCAGAAGCAATCTCTTTTAGACGTTTAGCTTTTGAATTCAGGTGGAACCAATAGCAACCTTTCCTTAACCCAGATCTGGCCAACCAGTGAATTTCATCCCATTGGTTCCAACAACCAGTTCAGGGATAGCATTTATCCTGTCACCCTAAGACGCATGTAGCAACTATTAGGAGAGAGAGGGTATCTTTCTACTAGGGTTCCCAAGTTAAAAGAATGTAAGTCTAAAACTACCAAAAACCATCATGTGAATGGTTTGGGAAGTGGAAATGTTGGAGGAGAGCTACACCAGCAAATGAATAAGGATGAGAAATTAAGGGTCTTGTGACCTCTTTGAAAAGCCTGAACTCAGCTCTGCTAGATAACACTTGGACTTTTCTACCACCTGAGTCAATGAGCTAATGAATGAGTTTGGCTTTCTTTTTTCACTAACAGAGAGCAGTGACCAATAAAATGTTCTATGGCTTACTATGTCTTGGGTTTCTTATCTGCAAAATTCGTATTATAATAATAGTATTAATAGTACTGTTGAGTGGAGTAAATAAGTTAGCCGTTTTTAAGGACTTAGTACTGTGATTGTTTACAATAAGTGCTTAATCATATCACATATACTCATTGTAATTGTTATTAATTTTTGAATATTTAAATTTCATACACCAAATGGAAAAATGATGACTTTGCCTGTTATACCATCAGAATTACTGAGTACCAAATATTCATGCAATCAGATCATTTTATAATTTGAACACACGAGGAAGCATTCTCATTATTTAATCAAATTTAAAACTATAAAAATTGACTTCAGTAGAAAGTCTATTCATTGATACTAAATAACTGCATTCCACAGAAGTTAAAGACAGTTTCTAATAAGTTACTTTTTACTTTGTAGAATTTGTCTACTCATTGCCAGAATTAATGCTATTGCTTTCAAGTCCATTAGCTCCTAATACTTCCATTTCCATCAATTATTGACCAACATTAGAACCTGTGGTCTAGTGCCTTACATACTTGTCATTGTCTATCAGCTTTCTTACCTTCTGTCTTTACTTTTTCAGTTAACCAACACTTCAATATCCCCTCCATAAATCCCTGTATCCCTTTAAAACACTAATCTGGCAAAACCTCAAACTTGGCTAAATATATACAATTCTTCACCAATTTTAGTGATCTGCGTAAGCAACTGAACTGACTACAGGAAAAGAACTATGGGAAATGTGCTGATTGACTCACTTTATTTTTATGACCACAAATATCAAATATCAAATAGGCTGTCACCCTTTCATATTTTCCTGGTCATTTTTTACTTTTACCCATCCAAAAAATAAATAAATAAGTAAGCACCATTTCACAACATAGCCTTTCTCTTCACCTTTCAATTGAAAATAGAAATAATCAAAAGAGAACTTCCTTGTTCTCTCAACACCAAAGCTAAAAAACACACATCTGCACTTCTGCATGTAGCCTTCTCAATTATTACAATGGATGTGCTGTCTCTGCTTTGTCTAAAGCCAAACTCTCTATTTATGCACTGCATTTATATCCTTTTTGCATATTCAAGATACTTGCTCCTACAATTCTCTTTCTCTCACACATTTAGTTGTTCTTATAATCATGTTCATATCAGTATTTAAACTCCAACATAAAAACACCCTGCATCATAAAGTTGAGTTAGGATTGGTTCTTGAAAAGGCTTTAATTCTGATTACCTAGGTTCAAATACCACCTTCACACCTTCCTAGCTGTATGACCTTAGGCAATATATTTAATATCTCTGTACTCAAATCTCCAACTAAAATGGAAGTCCCTCCCTTCTAGAATATTTATGTGTATTAAGTTATGTCTGTAGCCCACATTAAAAATATCTGGCACATTGTAATTTATATATGGGTTTATTAAAATAATACGGTTGACCCTTGAACACTGTAAGGATTAGGGGCACACAGTTGAAAATCCACATATAAGTTTTGACTCCCCAAAATTTAACTACTAATAGACTACTGTTGACCAAAAGTCTTACCAATTATATACACGGTTGATTAACACATTTCACATGTATACATACATTATATACTACATTCTTATAACAAGTTAGGAAAAAGAAAATATTATTTAAAAAACTATAAGAAAAATGTATTTACAACTCATTAAGTGGAAGCAGATCATCATAAAAATCTTCAATCTACAGTCTTCATGTTAAGTAAACTGAAAAGGAGGAAGTGAAAGAGGAAGAACTGATCTTACTGTTTCAGGAATTGCAGAGGTAGAAGAATATCCAGATATAAGTGAACTCATGCTATTAAATCCCATGTTGTTCAGGGATCAATCATAGCAACCACCTAAATAAACTCCTGCTTTAGCAATACATCTACCTTCAGCTATTGCCCAATTCTTCTAAAGAGCGGTGCTAGGTGCCTGCATTTGCTCACTTTCATGTCTAGCATTCGTTCTTGAACTCATATCACTCAAGCTTCAATCTTCATCTCCTCACTAAAAACTCTCATCAAGGACACCAATTCCTCCATGTTGCCAAATACAGTTGTGAATTCTCAGTTTTCAACATATTATATCTTTTGGCTACATTTGAATCAGATGATCCTTTTTTCTTTCTTGAAATGATTTTTTTCAACTAGTGCCTGATACAAGACCCCGTGCCGCTTTTACCACCCCAGTGGTTATACCTTCTCAGACTTTTTAAAAACTGGATTCAGTCGGGCTCTGTAGCTCAGCCTGTAATCCCGCGCCTTTGGGAGGCTGAGGTGAGTGAATTTCCTGAACCCGCAGGTTCGAGACCCACCTGGGCAACTTGGTGAGACCTCATCGCTACAATAAAATCAAAATCAGCCGGGCGTGATAGCGCGCACCTGTGTTTCCAGCTACTTGGAAGGCTGAGACGGAAGGATCGCCGGAGCCCAGCAGGTAAAGGCTGCGGTGGCCGGGAGCGGCCACTGCACTCCAGTCTGGGCGACAGAGTGAGACTCCAACTCAAAAAAATAAAAAATAAAAACTGGATTCTAGTTTTCTGACTTCTAAACTTCAAAGTACCAGAAAATACAGTAATTCTCCACCTTCTCTTATTTCTTAGGCGAGTTTTCATTGACTATGGCTTAAATACTACAATAGACTGATAATTTCCAAAAACATTTATCCATCAGTGACCACTCACCCAAAATCCAGACTAGTACATTCAACTTAACATGACAATATTAACATGGTACCATCAAACTCTTTTTTCATCTTCCTAGTTGTTTCACCGTTTTCTTCATTTTGGTAAAGAGAAGCAGCTTCATGCTTTCAATTATTCAAGACTAAAGTCAACCTCGACTCCAATCTTCCTCTTATACCCCACATTCCATTTCTAACAGTTACTGTTGATTTCACCTTCAGAGAATATTAACGATATTTTCCTCAAGAGTTTACTTTCACTCACCTAGTGAAAAGCACCATCATCTCTCAACTGAATTAGCTACTTAATTCAGCTCCCTCTTTCCACCTTTTGCAGGTTTAGTTCTCTAGAAAGTTGACACTGAGACTGCATTGAAAGTGCAAAAAGTTTATTGGGCATAAGATTTGTGAAAGGAAAAGGAAAGAAACAGGATGTGGCAGAGGCTGTTGTCAAACAGTGACACCAACCTGACAAAATCTCTTCCTGATCAACAGGAGGCGTTGAAGCAAAGATTGTCCATTGGAAGAACCCCAAATTTGGTAGAAATGGGTAGCCCTTTATACATCACCTTGTTCACTGTTTGGCTGGGGCCAACCCAAGAAGAGTTTGGTGTGGAACCCTGTAGAAGCTAATAACTGAAGGCAGTCAGTTAGCCACACTTTTCATACATGAAAAGTGAGTCCCTTCTTGAAGTGGATTGAAGTGGCGCAAATATCCATCAGCCAGAACATCTTTAATCCTCTATTATCTGTTCTTACTCTTCTACCACTTATTCTACACACAGCAGCCAGAGTGGTTTGTTGGTTGGTTAGTTGGTTGATTGGTTGGTTGGTTGTTCGGTCGGTCGGTCGGTCGGTCTGAGCCGATGTCTCACTCTGTTACTCAGGCTGGAGTGCAGTAGCATAATCATAACTCACCGCAGCTTTGACCTCCTGGGCTCAGGCAATTCTTCTGCCTAAACCTCCAGTGCACACGCCATCACTACTGGCTAATGTTTTTATTTTTTATTTTTTTGTGGAGACGAAGTCTCACTATGCTGTACAGGCTGTTTCTTGAACTTCTGGGCTCAACCAATTCTCTTGCCTCAGCCTCCCAAAGTTCTGGGATTATAGGAATGAGCCACTGTGCCCAGCTGAGATTGTTACATTTAAAATATGAGTTAGATCAAGTCATTCCTGTGTTCAAACGCCTCCAAGAATTTCTCATGTCACTCAAAATAAAATTCATAGCTTAGAAGACCCTATACCATCTTTTCCCTCACTTTCCCTCTGACTTTATCCAAACACTTCCCTTTCGTTCACTTCAATCCAACTCCATCTCAGTGGTATGCTTCACCAGGGCGTTTGGCTTGCTGCTTCCTCCTCTCAAGTTTTTTTCTCTGAAATATACTCATTTCCTTTTGGTATCCGTTATGGGGAGCCCACTTCATGACCCTCTATATAAAATCACCTGTACACTTCCATCACTACTTTCCATCCTTTTATCATATGTTATTTGTCTGCATACTATCACTTGACAGATTCCATATTCATTTTTTTGTAAGCTTCATGAAAGCAGAGACTTTTTCCATTTCATTTGCTGATGTATCTTCAGTTCTTAAAGTAGGAATATAATAAGCACTATATAAGTATTTTGAATGAATGTTCTTCCTGTTTCTTCCCATGCCCTCCAAAAATTTAGTCTCAATACAACAGCCAGCATGATACCTCTAAAGTTTATACCAGATCAGTAGAACTCAAAATTTTCAATTACCTTCTCAATGCACTTAGAACAAAATCTTAATTTCTTATGATGCTATTTGTTAACTGGGCCCTGGCTACCATCTAACATAATTACCTTCTGCTTTCCTTCTTTCTCATTCCACACAAGCCACATAGGCTTGTAGCTGTTTTATAGACACACCAGCATGTCTGTACCCCACTGAATGCCTTTGCGTTTGCTCTTTCCTTAGCCTACAAATATATTCCCCTGGTTGTACTCAGATCTTAGGTCAAAAGCACTACCTCAGACTCTTGCAATATGTGGTTACCTAAACCAATATACCCTGACACCTTCTAGTTCTGTAGCCAATTTTGTTTTTTTAATGCCTATTGCTATTTAATTTCATGATGTGTATATGTGTTTTGTTTATGTGTACTTCTTATCAAAATATAATTTTCTTGAAGGAAGGGACATTTTCTGGTATTTAAAAATTTTTAAAAGCAAGGAAGAATACATTGAACATTTAATCTAATAGGTGCCCTCATAACAAACACAGATTTGAAAGACCAACCCAATTGTTTTGGAAATGACGTCTAAATATACATAAGACTTAGAGAGACTAGTATTTTGTGGAACTGTAGCACTTGAATTTTACAAATATTCGTATCTAGTTAGTGCTTAAAGCTGGCTCTTTACTCCTGTTGGAAGGAAGTTATTTGAGAAAGTTGTTTGTGCATATTATTCGCTGACTGGTTTTATATAATTTCAACTCATATTTTTTGACCTGTAATTTTTAATATTTTTGTAGACTTTGCTTCCTAGCATTTCTGTATGATTTCTTGATCATAGAGTCAACAGATGATAACTTTCCAGAAAAACTTCCAGTAGCTATATACCTTCAAAATACCAGAAATAGAAAAGAAGCAAAACAGAGTAAGAGACACATAAGCTTGAATACTAATTCTTATATTCACAAACCTGGTGATTATCTTTCTATAATTTGTTCTTTTATCTGTAAAATTAGAATCCTATATACAGCATAGGATTGTTGCAAGCATTGAACAGTAATTTACAAATGCATTTTTGTTTCTGAGACATTCTTTTAAGTGTTCTATATCTATCTATCTATCTATTATCTAGCTAAATTCATTTTGCCTTCCAATATTGTTTAAGTGTATTATAGCACAAGTTAACAACCCAATACTGATGGCTATTATTGTTTCCTTCTTAAAGCTCAGTTGGGATCTGTTCATAATATTCTTACTCATAGAAGAGAATGATTAGGTGTTTATCAAAACCATTTCTTTTATTACTGGGTACCCAACTATACAACATTTTCCATCTTTACAGTAAGGCGTGGTCATGTGATTAAGATCGAGTCAATAGAAAATGGCCATATGGAATGAACAATACTTCCAAATTTGGCCTTTCAAAAATCTTCTATGAACATCTCCATGATCTTCCCTCATCTACTAACTGCATGCAGTATAATAATGGAAGCTGCATGTTGAGATTAGGAGAGCTCTGTCAACCTTAGACCCCCTTACAATAAAAAGAAACACCCATTTTGGACATGATGTAAACAAGAAGTTAGGTTCAATCATATAAGACACTGAGATCTCAGGATTTCAAACCAATAACTCCTTAACCTAAAAAAATGAAGAAATAATTCGATTTTTTTCCTGGAAATACACTATATTTATTGTATTTTTTCTCTATAAAAGAAAACCAAGGTGATGTATCACTTTAGCACAAGTCTCTCCTTAGTTGTGGAGACTTACAAGCAGACAAAATCTTTTTTAGAATAGAAATCATTGATTTCTGAGATGATCTAGTATTTAATGAACAGCATAAGCTGCTCTTATTAATGTTGATTTCTCCTAAAATGCTAAAGCAAAATTTAGTCAAAATATGCTACAGATACTACTAAAAAAAATGTTCTCCATATGGGAGAATCACACCTGGAATGAAGAGAAGATTTTGCTCTAATAATAAGACCTAAGATTACTAATTGATCATAGGTGAGTTTAGAAAAAGGAATCAGCATGCTCCTCATCTCTGCTCTGCCTTTTGTGAGTAGCAGCTGTCCACAAGAAACACACAATCTCTGCCCACTCCTTGTCCTAAATTTTACTCGATCAGGTCTCGCGAAGGGAGGTCAGTGTCTCTCTAGAAATGACCATGACTATGTTGATAGGTTAAACTCACACGTCAAGTAATGTCAGGCCTTCTATGCTACAGTTCAACCCACAGTTTTCCAAATATGGTTTTGAGACACAATTTAAATGTTTGTTTCTCAGGTACTTCCAAATACAAGCAGATAGAGTGTTATGCTATGCCTTACCCTACCAACACATCAACAAACACAACATATTTGCTATAGGGTAAGGCAGTTTAATTAATAAGCATTTATATATATCCTCTTATGAATATACCATGACTTTAAAGTATTTCAGCAATGACTTAGTCGAATTTTTTTTCTAGCTTTATTTTAAAGTAAAATATTTTAGTATGTAAAACAAAAACAAGAATAGAATGTAAAGATAAAACAAATATAGGATTTAGTATCATAGAGTATACTCTCTGTAATCAATTTCTGTCTTTTCTTTGGATTATTATGAGTTGACAGTCTCCATTCAGAGGAGAATAAAGAAAATCACTGCTCCCATGAAATTCCCACCTCACCTTGCCTAACCTTGAAATCCCACATCCCTCATGTCAAATCAGTGTGATAAATGACACCCAGCTCCACCGAATCATACCAGAATTTCAATTAATCATACCTTTTAAATTCCATAATTCTTTCAGTCCTTTCCTACCCTGTCTCCTAGAAAACTTCAGACACCTTGTAATGTTTAAAAGCTGAATTTTTCATGGATATTTTCACAGTCATCTCAGTAAACCTGTCTACTATTTTCAGAGTCAAAGTGTGTCTGGAATTCACTGCCTATTGAAAGAAGGATCTACTTAATAAGCATTAATTATAAAATATGTGATATCTAGCAGACCTGCAAAAAAGGAAGTAGGGGAGAAAGTGACCTACAATGAATGACCTTGATGGTAGACTAACTTGTCAGTAAAAATTCTTAGGGCATTACAAAGGACCTGAGCATCAAATTTCAAACTGGAATCTGTAAGAAACGACAATCTGTAAGAATAGACGATGAAAAATATATTGCTGTCTTTTGAGGACTACTAAATATATTAATGTAACATTAGAATATATATTTTCCATGAAAGATGTTAATACTAGATTAAATTGTGGAATGTCTGAATGATAGTAGGATCCATTAGGAAACATTGATATAGCACAATGAATGAATATCATATATCCTGAGGTTTATATTTTTCTTTCCAGAACAATATCCACATTTTTTTATACAGTTTGATTCCCCTACTACCCATAAAAAGTTCTGATCTGCCAGGCTCCCACTAGGGAAGAAATACACCAAGCACAATTTAATATGTTATCTTAATGAGAATTTATTAGAGATTAGAATTTATATGTATTAAATAATTTGGAAAATGATACAGATGTGAATATATGGAGAGAGAAAATATTTTTAATCCAAAAATTCAGTAAAATCAGAATAATATTTAGAACTTGATAAGCAAACATCCATGTTTAATAGACAACTATTGAATGAATATATGAATCAATGCTTGCATGAGTAGATAGATGAACGGATGAATAAACAACATTCAATAACAGATTGCCATAAACTGAAGATTTTTTGTCCTACAATATTTTATTTTGTGTGTATGTGTGTGCCTGCACACAAAGAGAGAAATGGATATATGTAATGCATATTTTCCTGGTAGTTCTTATTATACAACATAACTTGGAGTGCCCTATTAGAAATGGTACCCATTACTTACACATACCCATTAGAGATAGTATATATTCACCTGTTTTCTTTCATTGTTTAAAAAATAACTTTTTTTGCACATTGGCCATTTTTGTCTAATATTTGTGACTACCCTGTATACAAAATACCACATTTTAATTTTTAAAAAATTTTGTTGAAAATGCTACAACCAGTTTATATAGAAGTTTATACTCACATGAATCAATATCTTAAGAAAATAGAAAAAAATGTGTTAATGCTTGTTTTATAACTACATAGCAAATGACAGAATTTACATTTTTCACATCATTAGCATTATTTTCAAGTTGCTTTTCTCTCATGAATATGTCTCAAAAAAGCATCATAAAAGTTTATGAAATCTTGTCCAAACATTTTTTCTAACTTAATATAATGGATAGTATTGACCTACTGTGTTATGAAATACAAACATGTCCCAAATGAGTGAGGCTATCCATAAATCAAAGAAAAAGCAACTAAAAGCAAATCATAAAAGCAGGATGTGAACCTGGGAAGATTACACCCAAAAGCAATATTCATCACTATCAATTTATAAAACTAGTCACAATTGTGTTCACCTTCCTCTCACTTCCAAATAGGCACCCAATAGTATTTTAAACTTTCTTCTCTTTTGTTTACAGTGGATAATAACTCTGAGACTACAGATAAATAACAAATGTTTGTATGTTTAATTTAACTACTGAGACTTTAGATTGTAGTCATATATTGGAAAATTTTATTTACAAAACTATATAAAGTATATAATTTGAAAACATGCTGTATATGTCAGAGATAGCTTTTACTTTTTGTTTTGTTTTTGTCATGGGCTGTGCACTGCACAAAAATAACCTTTACGGAGATAAACTATAAATTGCTTGCCAGTGTTACTTTCTACTCCTTGCTAGAGGAACCAAGAGTTCTTATGGAAGCAATAAACTACTCCAAATTCAGTTATTTACAAAACTCTGACCTATTTACATGGCTCTTTACCTTTTTTATAACTATATCAGACATTAGCTCATCTTGAACTCCCAAGGGTCCTGGAAAGTACATAAAGTATATATTTTTATTACAATGTAAGCAGATAGGAAACATACTAACTTATAACTGTCTGGAAGGGATCATTTAGTCAGTGTTCAGATAAGAAAAACAGCACTCCACTATATTTCTAGATTCTAAATGCAAGGATCCTTATGATTTTATATTCTGGCTCTAGAAGTATAATAAACCAGAGAGTGTTTAGAGGTACTGATAGAATTGTCTAGCCTCTTACTTTTTCTCATGAGCAGATCGACACATCTCTCCTGAATTTCTTCTTTCTAACCCATACACATCTTGATATTTGGGAGAAGCAGTCCTAAACACAAGTATTTGCATGCCAGTTTATGTACTCTTTTAAAGAGTCACTGTGGTTTTCTTACAAGCCAAGAAGTCAGATCTGATCCTCCTGACTCTGTCTCTTCTGCCCCTTCCATGTTAGATATGCACATATACAAAATGATTTCTCATAGCCCTCTGCCAAGTTGCTTCTCTCATGGAGAGTCAAATGCAACAACAAACTTTCTCCCTTTATTCCTCTTTATATTTTACTTTCCGCCAAAAAGTACTCCTCCAGTGCCAACTCAAATGCAAATAATAATTCATTATTTATAAATTGCTCACTCTATAAATTATAGAAAACCTACAATCTACCAATTAGATTAGTAGATAGAGTACACAGAGGCATAAGTTAACAGCTGAGAGAGGAGAGTAGTAGTCTGACAGTCAGTTCTCCTAGTTCTATCCCTAATTAGCTATGAGACAATCAAAAAGTCACTCAGTGCATCTATTTTCCAACTGCTAAAAAAAAGATTTGGCCATATAATTACCAACCTCTCCAACTTTAACGTTTTATTATTTTTCAAAATGAAAAAAAAACATATAGAATACAAAGAAAAAATTATAAAATAATTATAGAATATGTAAAAATAAAAATAGACAAAAGGTGGCTCAGCCTGTAATCCCAGCACTTTGGGAGGTCGAGTTGAGTGGATTGCCTGAACCCGCGGATTCGAGACCTGCCCGGGAAATTTGACAAGACCTCATCTCTACAATAAATCAAAAACTAGCCAGGTGTGGTAGCACATGCCTGTAATTTCGCTACTCGGAACGCTGAGTGGGAGAATCGTTGGAACCCAGCAGGTCGAGCGTGCCAGTGCACTACAGTCTGGGCGACAGAGTGAGACTCCAACTCTAAATAAATAAATAAATAAAGTATAAATCAAGACAAATATCATAAGTAGCAAACTGATGGTTCTCACTGTAAATATTTACAAGGCAACATAGTGCATTCATCTGAAATAAATACTATTAATAACTATTTATCTATCTATTGATCTACCTATCATCTACTTACCTACTTAATCTAGCGCTACATCCACATCAGTAGCTAATAAAAATTGTCTTGATTGTTATTCTTTATAAACAACAAAATAATAGGACAGATTTTTTTTTACCCAAATTAAAGATTGTGGTATGTGATCTTCCTAGCATATGCAAAATTCTTTTAAACCTTTATGCTAGTAAGCACCACAAAACAATAGACCATTCTTCTTCAAAAATTTTAGGAATGTCAAGAAGGGCACAAATGAACTGATCATCCATATAAGCATTTCACATATTTTAAGTCAGAGAAAACAAGATAGTTTTAAATTTGAGCTCCAAGTCAAAATTATAAGAATAGACATTTGAAATTGAGAATGACTTGCCATCAAATAGCAACTCTTGGTAGTTTCTCAAAGGCAAATAGCAGCAAAATTCTACACACTCAAGCAATTACTGATGATTTATTTAAACAATAGGAAGACAGGTGGTCATCAAATATTTATTAACTGCCTAGAGACAATGTAAAGTTCATGCTTAAATACTGTGGTTCTAATCTATTCACGCATCAAAAACCTTTGCAGATAAAGTGAGACAAATTATGTTGTTGAGATAGAAAGTAAAACAAACATACATGTGAATGTATGTTTATTTTTATAGAGAACTTTATCAACTGTTAATTTTATCTCATACCAGAAACAAATGTAGAAATGAAGTTGATCAACTGAAGTCTCTTTGCAAAGAAGGAATTCAAGACACTAGAAATGAAAAACAAAATAAATGTGTCCCTTCAGTATATTCCATCATCTTGACATTATTGTTTGTGAATTTAAAATATGTTTAATGGTCTGAGCAAAAATTCAAATGTACTTAGAAATTGGGTTACTTAAGTAAGATACATCACCAGAAATGTTTCCAGTAACCACACAAAAAAATTGTAATGTAAAACCATAACAATAGCATAAACAAATTATAACTATTTATTAGTCAGAATTTGCTAGAATATGCTAGATAACAGCTGACACCAAATCTCAGTGAGTTATGACAACAGTTAGTTTTCACTTAAGCTATGTATGTTTCAAGGGTCGTTAAGGCTCAGCTGCCTGTTTACTTTTTTACAGGATGCAGGTCTCTATCTAAAATATTAATGAGCTTTGGAAGAGAGAAACAAAATACGGAGAAACAGGTCCTTGAAGCTTCTACCTGAAATATATACAGGTCATTTCCACCCATATTTCCTTGGCTGAAGCAAATCTCATATCATTCATGAGTTCAGTAGTGGTAAGACATAAAATCCTCCCTCAGGATAGGGACACCACAGAGAGAGAACACAACAGAGAGAAAAAATGGAATATAGGAACACCTTATTCAATGGCCATATATTGTTGTACTACAAAGTAGCATTAGTTTTTGTAAACATAAGTTTGCATATCAAACCTATGCTTACTTACCAAATTTGTGTACATAAAATATGCTGTACATTCAATAAAGTTGATTATGAGAAACCAAAAAGTTTTCTAAAAAAAAATAAGAAAAATGAACTAGAGAAAGAGATTCATGAACTATGATTGTATTTAATGAAAAATGTTCCAAACTTTTACAAAACTCCAAACATGTTTATCCTATTTTATTTTGAGTAGTTTTCTTTTGTTATTTATAAACATGTTAGAAATTAAAATAAGGCAGTAAGTGCATTGGTTAAAAGCACATCAGCTGGAGCCAGACTTAAGCTTTTTGCATTGCTTACTAGCAATGGAAACTTGAGCATGCTCTTTAACTTTTCAGTTTTAATGTTTCAGTTTTCCCATCTATATAACAATGATGGTAATATTATCTTCCTCTTGGTATTACTATGGCATTCAAATGAGAGAGTACACATAAAAGTACTAGAACACTGCTTGGCCCATGAAAAACTCCATTGAAGGTCATATGATGGCCTAGAATTTAGATGAAACATCCTGTGTAATATTAAAAAAAATTTTTTAATGAAAAATATGGTCAAAACATGATTTGGCAACCTATAACTAAAAAATAATTACCTGCATAAAATTTTGTTCTATAAAAATCATCATTGGAATCAGTCTGAAAGTTCTAGAGTAATCGATGAAATAAATGCAAGATTGGTTTAAAATTAAGGTTAGATAATTGACAGTTTTGGACTAATCAAGAGGATGGTATCATATAATATACCTAACATAATTATACAACAATTATAAATTGTACACTCTAGAATAACTCTATTCTGGTTTTCTTAGTCATTAGTTTCTGTATCTTCTTGAAAACATGTTTATTGAAATTCTGTCTTTCACTCATGATATCACAAAGCCTCAGTCAGCTTCCTCAGAAATTCCTGGCTTCTATAGTCCTTTGAGTCACTAGCAAAACTATTGTACTTAATAAGAGAATAAAGATGACACTATATAAAGCATTGAAATATTTTCCTAATGGCAGTGGCCAATTAGAAATGAAAATGATATTAGAAAATTTAATTTTCAAGAGTGAAAAAATCCATAAAATCTTATTAAGGGATAAAATACATATCAAACAACCATAAATATCATGTTCTTAGATGAGAAGGCCTGCAATTTAAAAACCCAGTTCTCCCTCAAATTAATATTAATTTAATGCAATTTCAGTTTAAAACTCAAGGTTATGTGTTGTTTTCAGAACTGAAACAATATTCAATTTAATATAGAATACATTTATCAAAAATGGCTAAGAATATTCAAGGGGAAAAAACAGAACAGAGGGAAGGAAAGCATCGCAGCTAAATTCCAAATACAATTTAAATGTACTCTAAAGCCACTGAAGTAAAAACAGTTTGGTTCTGGCATAAAAAGAGAAAAGTAAATAGACCAATGGAATAACAACAAATGAAGATAAGCTTGTTCATGCATTTCTAAAGAGACTAATTCTGGTTTACTTGGTCTCCAAAGAATTTTGCTTTCTGTTAGGAGCTTAGACAAAGTTATGTTATTGAGAAATCATGCAGTTTTTTTTTTTAATAATTAATCAGTATTTTTTATTATGGTTTTGTGGGGTACAGTTAAGGGTTAGGTGTACAATTACATTT